>NW_027072072.1:0-57500 GCF_038088225.1 Cyrtonyx montezumae
AATGAGCTCTAGTATTTCCACCTAGGTTCAGGCCCTCACTGAACAAGCTTATACTACCTGATTCACAAAGATCCTGTTTGATCTTCTTCCTTTAGTCACTGTTACTGCACTGTAGGCTTCACAGGTGAACCAGCATGTTAACCTTCTCCCTTCTCTTTTTCTGTAGGGAACTTCCCAACAGTATGCAAGTGATAGCTTTTTATGATGCACAGCCCAAATATGGCTTTGCTCAAAGTAGCAAATATTTTAAAAAAAGTTTATTATAAAGGTTTATTATACTTATTTTAAAAAAGTTTATTTCAATATTTTCACTATTGGTTCATACCTGGAACACAAATGAATGGCAGCTGTTAGTAAATAAAATTTCTGGTACTGCTCTGCGATACAGACACATTTGATTCAATATTTTCAAAGAAAGAGCTTTTCAAAATTAAAACTTTTCCAAAGGTTTTAACTCTCTTCTAAGGTTAAAAGACCTCTGAGTCTTAGAATACTCAAACAAAGCAAGCAAGAACTAACAGAGAAAAAAAAATCCTGGAGTTCATAATAAACTGTTAATAGGGAATAAATAAGCACGACACTATATTTGAGAATGTAAATATTTTCTTCTTAAAAACTGGTGATCAAATAATGAAAAATGATTTGCTTTAAAAATACATAACTTCCTTTCTTGTTTAAAAGTGCTTTGGGCTCTCCTCTTATCCAGAAATCCTAAAAAGCTTTTTGAGGCCACAGATGCTAACTTTGAAGTTACGAAATCTACCTATCTTCACACTTTTCTTACTTACCAGTACCATTCTTTAAATGCAATACCAAACAGCTTCATTAACATGCATATTTTGTTTTCTATTTCTAAGGTTAAATAAATCTTCATGTGGATGCCTCATCTGGAAGTATAATTAATTATTACATTAAAAAGAAAATAAATCTTTCATGAGGGAACGTCTTTTTCACCTACCATTACTGATTTTTAGCAAAAAATATTTTTCTTAACCATGGAAAAACCTACAACCTTCTCAGATTGCATAAGATGACCTCCACTGGGGGTTCTTTAATGTGGTAGAAAAGGGGCATACACTTGGCTAATGTAAAATGGAGAGATAATGCACATGAGGTGCTGAGGGATTTGATTTAGTAGTTCAATGGGTAGGGATGGTGTTAGGAGGATGGTTGGACTAGATGATCTTGTAGGTCCTTTCCAACCTAATGTACCTATGAACCTATTATCTTCTACCATCTAAAATGGTACAAAATGTGGCTCATGTGACTGTATGATGTACACTAACCATTTATGAGAGAGAAACTAAAATACAATGTTATAATAAATGTAATGCAATGAATGAGAGATGTTGAAACATCTTAGTGATCAGACTGAAAGACAAGGATGATTGTTTGGGATTTTTTGGTTTATCCTGCAAAGTGACTGTGTCATCACAGGCAGATCACCTCGTATACTTTCCCACAGTTTCTGCGTTTGTAAGATATTGTTGAAAACTGCCTACGTAAAACACTTGGGATTCTGTGAAGAAAGATGTGCTGTAATTTTGGGGAATGCCAGTATAACCAACCACTAACAGTTGTTAAATCTTTAATACATGTTGGCTGATCATTTTGCATCAACATGTTTCAAAATACCCAGGGCAATAGGTGAGTCTTTTCAAGACATTTGATAAATGCTGGATATGCACTCAACTTGACTGAATGTGGTGTGAAAGTAATCACTTACAAACACTCAGTGCTGAAATGAATTACTTGATGTCATTCTCTATTAACCTAATAGTTAAATTTGGACAAAAATATACATAAAAATGAAATAAAACAATTAGGTAACCCTTTAAATGGTTCATTATTATTAATTCATTTAGTATTCATTGTAACTGTGCTGGTCATTATGAATTCATTTGATATTAATGTGGATGTTCTGCAGCAATTTCATTGTAATGCAGTTTTAATTCATGTACCATTAAAATAAAGCATTGTCAAAATTTATATTTATTATCCTAAGTGCATAATTTCTTATTTTCAGGACTGTAGAATTACTGGGTTTGTTTCCTCCAAAGTTAACTTCATATTTCCAACAGGAGACCCCTGATGCTCAGCAGAATCATTTCTTCTCTGCAGCTAGGTATACGTATTTCTAGACATTAAACTAAAACCTACAGTCATGCCACTTTATTAAAAGATCTTAGGATGTACACCACCCCAGTCTGCAAAACACAAGGTTTGTGAGTAGATGCTTAAACAGAAATGTCAGTATCTATCCTATGTGACATAGCACACAGTTTATATGTTATCCTGTCAGGTTAAATAACATTTAACAATAATTTAGTTATTTAATTATACTGTAAGCAACACAGAAGATGTTAACTCAACTATTAGAATTTGTTTATTAGTTAAAAATAAAATGAATTCAGAACTTCTGTACATTTCAGTTACCAAGAAAATGTGAATTTGCTTGTGGAATTTGCTCTCACACAAATACACAATCAAAATAAATAAATAAAATTAGTAAGTACATTTAACACAATGCTCAGTAATTGAATGTTGTTGGAAACATGCTAACTTTCAAGTAGAAATGTACTATATAATTTCCAGAAATAAATAAATTGTGAAAATGGAGCTGGGGAGTCAGGACATTGGACAACAGTTGTGCTGCTCTACATATAAGCAGTCAGGTACTTAGACATTTATTATAGCCATATCTAACCAGTTCTTTCCAGGTGGTATTTCTGACGGCAGCTTTATCTACTTTCTCTCTCCTTAGCTTCCTGATCTTTGTGGTGAGCCAACCATGGAGAACTGGATCTTTAGTTAATATGCTCTAAACAAAAAATTGGACTTATCAAGTTTGTTCAATATCCACTAGATTTCATTTCATCTGCCCTGACCCAAATGAACAAAAGCCCTGTTCAGAACCTGTCTGTTTTCTTTTGTAATTGAATACTAAGTGAATCACTTTAAAAACTGTTGTCATTTAAAAAAGAAAAAATGCAATCACTTAAGTAGGAGAAGTGAAAGAGAATGCAAAAATTCTTACAATTGTGAATGTGCTGACATGGATAAAATAGATATTAGACTTAGGAGTAATAATACATAGCTGTTCTTTGAACAGTAGAAAGGTGAAAGAAAAAAAAAAAAGAAGTCAGCTTGTGGGGAGAACAGAAAGAAGGGGATAATGTGAGGCTATTTTTAATGCTTTTAAGTTTTGTGCTTTTGATGGAAGTGT
Organism: Cyrtonyx montezumae; assembly: GCF_038088225.1. Classification (NCBI taxonomy): domain Eukaryota; kingdom Metazoa; phylum Chordata; class Aves; order Galliformes; family Odontophoridae; genus Cyrtonyx; species Cyrtonyx montezumae. The sequence continues at coordinate 3,227 of NW_027072072.1, forward strand.
GCAAACTTTTGTCTCCAAATGCAACCCCCACCCCCCAAAAAAGAAAAAAAAAACAAAAAAAAAACAAAAAAACCATTGCAATATATTGAAGCAATAAAAATGAATTGTTTCTACATTCAATTACAATTTTGACTCTTAAAAATAATTTGGAATTTCCTGAGATAGACAGCCAAGCATCAACTAATATAAATGCATTCCATTATTAACATTTTTTCATTGCAGTTCTCAACACAAAGTCTCTCTTTACAATTGATATAAATAAATAAATAAATAAATAAACCTCAAAGGAAGAAAGGTATCATCCAAGGCATATGGGAAATATCTGTAGTTGATCTGGTTTGTAAGAAACAGTGGGCAAGATCAATAAGGTGAAAACTGAAGATGCAACCTTTCTGGTCTCAAAGCCTGACCGCCTTTTGTTGATTCAATAAAAGGTACTGCTTTAATCTACTATACTTTGTCTATCAAAGAAAAAAATTAAAAGTTCAAGGCTTAAGCCCAGTTTTTCAACACTTCATACTTTCTTTATAAATAAATAGAGGTAATGCATGTTTCTCTTTTTGTGTGCTTTTCTTCACTGTGATACACCATTTTGTAAGACAGTTGCATCTTTGTTAAGTTACCATTTAATGATTTCTATGTGCACAGAAATAGCAGGGCTGTTATGGTATACAATTCTGGTGGAGTGAGAGCTTGGACAATGCGGACTACTGATTTACAGAATGCAATTAAATGTGTCTAAATCCTACAAGAGTTTCATTTTCTTGCAACGCTCACACTTTGGCTGATAAACAATGTTATAGTAAACAAAATAGAATATAAACGTGGAAATAGCCTCTGAAAATAGCATTGTAGAGGAACATGATCTTCCAAAGCAGTGATTCTGCAGTGATTTAAGCTTTTGAACTTAAAAGAGAAGGAAATTGCATGGAAAACTATGTCTCATGGAAAACTAAAATATGTACTATATTTATCCCATATATGCTAAGATTTTAGAGTCTTAAATACAACAAAATAATTCAGGTACAGTCAAGTGCTCATAGTCAAGTCAAGCTCACAGTCAATCTCAGTGCTTACAACAATGAAATATTTGCTGAAATTGTCAAGAAATTCTGTATAAGCTGAGATGTTCAGACACATCAGAGTACAGAGAAATGTAGAATTTTGCAAGCACCTGAGAATTGTCCATAAAAGAAAAACATTTCTTGAGACAGTCAGGACATGCTGAACTTGTTTACGGAGTGGGGTGAAGTGGAAGATGTGGTACTGGTCAAGTGCTTTTGTGATTAAGAGCACTTGTCACTACACAAAGTGATGCTTCCAGCAGGCTAATATGTAGCAAACAGAACTACACTATCTCCTTCTCAGGTTTGTTCTCCTCAGACAAGAGACATCAGAAGGACATCAGTCCAAAGTGCAGTGACGGTCAACACCCAGAACAGTGTGCTGAGTATACCTACTGTATGAAGATATGAGCTAGACTAACTTTTGCTCATTTAATTCCATTTAATAATAGCAATAACAACACCACTACTTTCACTCCTTGTGTTTTGCTCCAACGTTACTGCATACTGAAGAATAAATATGGGAAGGACATATCTTCCCACACTCATGTGATACTTACCTACAAGACAACAGTTATATCATTCAAGATCAAATTTCCTGGCATCCAAAATACTTCTATATGCTTCATCTATTTGTTTGGTTTATTTTTGCCAGATTTTATCTAAAATATCTTGCTGCATCACTGAGAGTCTGGAGACTTATTTTGCTATTTGAGGAGATTCACATCCTTCCAGCAAATGCAAGCAAAAATATGACTTCAACTGTCAAAATGCATAAAGCTTCATCTCATTATTCATTATGGAAAAAAGTAAGACATTCTATAATATTATATTACCAGGATCTTTAGGTCAGCTGATCCCTAGGTTTTAATTTAACGTATGAGCAGCAAAATGAGCCATGTAACACAATGAATCACCAATTTTAATAAATAACTTATTCTATAAATAAACCAGCTATCCTTGGTTGTTGTGTAGTCTGTTCTTGGCAAATATATGTACGCACAGAAGAGAAAAGCAAAGATGATTGTGTAAGTTTGTACCAGTAATTCTCCTTCAAACGTTTTTTGGCATAAATCAACATCTACTAATTAGCACAATGCTCACCAAGCTGTCAATTACTATCAGCATCTGCAGGCAAAGTAGAATTCATCTCCAAAAGGAACAACAGAGAGGAAGATTTTCACATTATTTCTATAAGGACTTTTGAAATATTTTGCTAAAATAACATTCAGGAAAATTTAACATAAATAAAAAATTACCAGCTCCTGTAATAAAATCTTATTAACTTCATACACAAATTTTACAATTCATTCACTCAAAAGTGACAGTATAGTTGAATTCTAGTTTGTGCATGCAGTTATCACAGTTGCCATGAAAATCAGGAAATTCCACAAATGATCAACAATTCCTGTATGTGGTTAGTTACTTAAACTCTGAAAAATATTTGGTATATGCACAGTAGGTAACTACAATAAAATAGGTATGCTAATTGCATGTGTGTAAGCACACTTGAAAATAAAGACCAGAAGATTACTTCTAAAGTGTTTATATACAAACATAAATTTGAAATTAAAATCTTTGACACTTTGACAAAAAAAGGGTAATGCAAGAATTATTTAACCGCCACAAACAGCAATTTAAAATCAAACTAATATAAGAAAGTTCATAGCAGATCACAGAGCTATTAGCTGAAAAGGGAAAGCAGAAAGGAAAAGGAGTTCCATCAGCTGTTCAGGCAATTAAAAGAAAATAGTAAGCTGAAAGTTAACATGTAATGGGAAATAAATAAATAAATAAATGAAGTCAAAATCAATAAAATCAGCTGCAGGTATTTTGCATACGTAGAATAAAAATAAAACCAGCTATATATGTTAGATGGAAACTGAAGGAAGATGGTCTTGAATTGGATGCTTGCAGCCAATTCATTTTCAAATGGTGCTACATTACTTCCTAATCAGTATACTGCCATAAAGCCAGCCAACATACAGATTGCAAGAAGGGAGAAATGTGAACTATAAAGTGACTCTTGTTAATAACAGCTCTGATGGCAGCATTCAGATGATGAGCATCTGCAGATGATTTATCAAACTACCTAGAATGCCTGTCACTGGAAGATTAAAGTGGTCAATTTTGAGAATAATGAAGGCATGGAGAAGTGCAGTAGTGTTAGTCACAGAAAAAAAGGTCTCTAATTTTATGATAAGCTATAAATGTTGAAATAAATTTGTATTTGAATGCTTAAATGCATCACATAAGTTCATCAGATAACTTGCTTTCTATTGTAGCTCCTATGTTCTTTCCAGTGTGAAAGCAACAATTTCTGTAACTGAGTGGAAAGTTCAGTCAGAAGTTGTTTTCCTTTGTTGCACTGAAGAATAACTCCTTTTTATAAGGGGACAGTTGTCAGGTGCTGGCTATACTTATTCTGGTTGGAAAACATCTGGGTAAAGCTGCAACAGAACTTAAAGAATTGTTAGCTAAAACAAAGAGCAAAATGTTGGCAGATGTAAGCTGATGTAAATACCAAGGAGAAAAGAAGAAAAAAAAAAAAAAAACAACCAAGAACATCAGCTTTATAAGACCCAAGGTGTGGATGTTTTAAATCCAAATACCACTAGATAAGAAGAAATACAGAAATTATATGTAATGTGTCTCCTAGTGATTTGGTACCTGTAATTTCACTGTGATAATATCTAGCTGAAGAAAGACTCCAAAAATCTCCACAGTGTGCCATAGGAAGAATATTTAAGAAAATTTTGGCATTAAAGTCAGATCATTTATTTATTAATTTATTTTTACATGGACAGTTTTCCACTCTACTAAATAAAGCAAGATAAAATAGATAAAGATCAGTCAGGAATAGTAAAAGATATCTGAAAACAGAACTTAGAATCTAATTTCTGCCTCTCTGAGGATGGGGCAGAAGATGTTAATGCTATGTCAGAAGGTGAAAACTACCTATCTGCATAAAATGTTGCAATGAGATAAAAAGATATCTCAGTTCTACTAAAGGAACAACCCAATCATACAGTTCTGTTACTCTGAAGCATCTTGATGTTGCATTTACATAGGATAGAAAAACCTTGGGCCTTCTTGTTTTCAGTTCTGCTGTTATGTTATACAACTCATCATTCCATGTGCACTAGGGCTATGTTAGAAATATACAGAAATTCAGAAACCACCGTATTCCAGGATTTTTTAACAGCCTGATATGTGTTTACAGGCAATCCCGTGGGAAGATGAAACAGTCCTAAATTCTGAAAGGAATAACAAGGATTACTGCTAGAGTCTAGAACAGAATCGATTTTACCAATAATAGCTGTGAATTTTCTTCTTACACGACTGATTTGGAATCCTCAATTAAGCCGAAACCACAGATTAAATACGAAATACATTATTTAGCCTTTCATTTCAGTAACAAATCATCTTCGAAATCTACATACATCTGTTATGATTTACGATTATATCAGAAAGTGCAGGGACTGTAGATAATGCGTAGAAGACAAAAAGTATAAACACTTCAATATTACTATAAAAAGTTACGGAACATTGTAAATGAGCTGATAAGTTTTCTATGAAGATATACAAATGAAGGAAAGACAGAACTACTTTTGGTGCTGTTCAAAAATTAGGGCCAATCAGGCAATAATGAAAGTTAAAGTGTTGAAACTCCTTCGGTGTATAGGGAGTGTGAACAAAAAGAAAAGGAAACAAAAAGAAATACAGATAGTCAAGTGCAAAATACAAAGTATCCACAGAAGCACTATTTAAGCTCAAGTTTACAAGGCTTGTTCTTAAATTCCTAGCCAGTATGCTTTAACTTTGCACATTTACAGGAAAAGAAAAAAATCTCTTGTAGCCAACTCTAAATATTAATGAAACTGTTAATTTATGGAAAAGAATTACCTAAAAGATATGCTCAAATAATAATAATTAAAAAAAAAAACAACCACAAAACAAACAACAACAACAACAATAAAAAAAACAGACATGAAAATAAAAACATTGCTTTGGTATTCTTGGTAATAACTGAGTTGCTTTGAGTATTAATTATTAAATATTATGGCACATTCCTATGGAAGAAAAAGAGAAGACAATCCAGTACCTGATTAGCTACAGCAGGCAACTCTGTCCCCCTCTTTTTTTTCTCCAGAATGAACTCTCTTGACTTCTTGTCCATAAATTTAGTGGTTGGAAGATCAGTAAAGTTAAGAGGTTTCTGTCTATAAGTTTTCCAGCTTATCCACATGAATCAGTGGCCTAGTGTATTTTATCTTTATTGATACACACTGTGATTACAGCTCAGAGGAGGTAATGCTCCTGAAACATTAGGTACATTCATATGAGTTCTGTGAAGCATTTCAGATTGTAAAAAAATGTACTATTTTATGGAAACCAAACCAGTCCATTAACTTTTCTTTGCACAAAACCACCAGGCTGGGCTTTTAATTGAATGGGTCTGCACTTTCTAGTGCTCTGCCGCTTCCTCCCTTCTATTACAAAAGATATTTGTCTTATCGTTTCAGAGATATGTTTCCAACGTTGAACAGAGGACTTTGACAGAGTTCAATTTTAAGCACTCTTCCTGAGGGTTTGGTGCCTGTTAAAACATAAACAAAAAATATTTGACTGTTTTTAGTTTAGTTACACAACACGAAAAATATTGGGTCATATTCTCTGTTATCTTACTTGTAGGTCACTCCAATTTTGGTATCCATCACCAAATAATAATTGTGTAGCTTACTGTTCTACAGATGTACAATCCAACTCTTTTCAAAGTTCAGTCTTATTTTTATGAACACAGCTCACTCATCTTCTTCCATCTCTCTCTGTCTCAAATGCATGCCCACATTTTCCCAAATAAGAAATGTGAGTTTTCATTAAAAATATTGTCTTTTAAACATTGACTCTTTAAAACAAGAACTAAACAGTATATTGAATGCCCTCAAGCTACACTAAGAGAGATTGGGGGACTTCAACTTCCATGAGATTTCTAGAGTGTGTGGATGATTGCTTCCTGACACAGCTGGTGCAAGAGCCTACCAGGGGAGATGCCTTGCTAGACCTGCTCTTCACTAACAGGGAAGGACTAGTAGGAGATGTGAAGGTTGGAGATTGTCTTGGCCAGAGTGACCACGAAATGGTGGAGTTTGCTATTCTTGGTGATGTCAAGAGGGTGACTAGCAAAACTGCTACCTTGGACTTCTGGAGGGAAGACTTTGACCTGTTCAGGACGCTTGTTGCAAGGGTCCCTTGGGACTTGCTCCTGAGGGGTAAAGGGGTCCAGGAAGCCTGGATGCTCCTCAAGATGGAAATCTTAAAGGCACAGGAGCAGGCAGTCCCGGAGTCCCGTAAGTCGAGCCGGAGGAGAAAAAGACCAGTGTGGATGAACCGGGAACTTTTGCTGAGACTCCGAGAGAAAAGAAGAGTCTATGTCCTCTGGAAGATGGGACAGGCTACTTGGGGAGACTACAGAGAACTGGCCAAGATTTGCAGGCAGAAAGTTAGAAATGCTAAAGCCCAGCTTGAACTTAGACTGGCTACTGCTGTAAAGGAGAACAGGAAACCCTTTTACAAATATATTAACAGCAAGAGAAAAACGAAGGAAAATTTCTCTCCTTTACTTGATGAGGCAGGGAATGTAACCACAGATGATAAGGAAAAGGCTGAGGTTCTCAATGCCTTCTTCACATGTGTCTTTAATAGACAGAGCAGTTGTCCACAGGGTACTTACCCTGACCTGGAAGTCCGGGACGGAGCGCATAATGCACCCCCTGTGATCCAAGCAGAGACGGTCAGAGATCTGGGATGGGATCCACCCAAGGGTGCTGAGGGAGCTAGCAGAGGTGATTGCCAAGCCACTTTCTGCCATCTATCAGCATTCCTGGTTATCTGGAGAGGTCCCACAAGATTGGAGGCTTGCCGATGTGACTCCCATCTACAAGAAAGGCAGTAAGGAAGACCCGGGGAACTACAGGCCTGTCAGCCTGACCTCGGTATCAGGGAAAGTTATGGAGCAGATGATCTTGAGGGAGATCACATGGCACGTGCATGGCAACCAGGGGATCAGACCCAGCCAGCACGGGTTCACAAAGGGCAGGTCATGCTTGTCCAACCTCGTCTCCTTCTATGACTGGGTGACCTGACAGGTAGATGAGGGAAAGGCTGTTGATGTAGTCTACTGGGACTTCAGCAAGGCCTTTGACACGGTCTCCCACAGTATTCTCCTGAGGAAACTGGCAGCCCGTGGTGTGGACAGGTTCACTCTTCTCTGGGTGGAGAACTGGCTGGAGAGCCATGCCCAGAGGGTAGTGGTTAATGGAGTTAAGTCCAGCTGGTGTCCTGTTATGAGTAGTGTCCCCCAAGGGTGAGTTTTGGGGCCCATCTTGTTTAATATCTTCATTGATGACCTAGACGAGGGGATTGAGTGCACCCTCAGTAAGTTTGCAGATGACACCAAGTTGGGAGGATGTGTCAAACTGCCTGAGGGTAGGGAGGCCCTTCTGAGGGATTTGGATAGGCTGAATAGCTGGGCTGAGCTCAATGGGATGAGGTTCAATGAGACCAAGTGCCGGGTCCTGCACTTTGGCCACAATAACCCCATGCAGTGCTATAGGCTTGGGGCAGAATGGCTAGAAGAATGCAGAGAGGAAAAGGACCTAGGGGTGTTGGTTGATGCTCGGCTTAACATGAGCCAGCAGTGTGCCCAAGTGGCCAAGAAGGCCAACAGCATCCTGGCCTGTATTAGAAACAGTGTAGCCAGCAGGAGCAGGGAGGTGATCATCCCCCTGTACTCAGCTCTGGTGCGGCCGCACCTCGAGTACTGTGTTCAGTTTTGGGCCCCTCACTACAAGAAGGACATTGAGGCCCTGGAGCGTGTTCAGAGAAGGGCAACAAAACTGGTGAGGTGTCTGGAGCACAAGTCTTATGAGGAGTGGCTGAGGGAGCTGGGATTGTTTAGTCTGGAGAGGAGGAGGCTCAGAGGAGACCTTATTGCACTCTACCACTTCCTGAAGGGGGGTTGTGGTGAGGAGGGGGTGGGCCTCTTCTCCCTGATAAATAATGACAGGTCAAGAGGGAATGGCCAGAAGTTGCACCAGGGAAGATTTAGATTAGACCTGACGAAACATCTTTTCGCTGAAAGAGTGGTCAGGCACAGGAATGGCCTGCCTAGGGAGGTGGTTGAGGCACCATCCCTAGCGCTGTTCAAGAAGCGTTTAGATGAGGTGCTAATGGATTTGATTTAGTAGTTCAGTGGGTAGGGATGGTGATAGGGGGATGGTTGGACTAGATGATTTTGTAGGTCCTTTCCAACCTAATGAACCTATGAACCTATGAACCTATGAACCTATTCAGGGTGGACGTTAGGAAAAATTCCTTCTCTGATAGAATGATCAGGTGCTGGAAAGGGTTGCTCAGGAAGGTGATGGAGTCACTTTTCCTGGCTGGAATGAATGATCTTGGAGGTCTTTTCCAACCTTGGCGATCCTATGGTTGTATGATTCTATTCTCTTAGATCACAATCCAATTTGAAGGTTGATTCATGAGAAGGATCATACATTCACTTCTTTTAACTATACATTTTTGTGGTTAAGTTCACATCCATACTTAACTGACTTTCGAAGGCTAACGGCTTTATCAAAATATAAAAAAGAAAGTAAAAACTAACATCAGAAAGTACTCATATGAAAATAGGTTGGCTCATACTTCCAATAAATCTGTGCCTCTGGTTTTTCCAGCAGCAGTGATCTCAGAAGATATTCAAAATCTTCGGTGTGTTTCCTTTTCCTGCTACTAAATTAACTTAAAATAACTGAATGGCAAGGGAAATATATTTCGTTTTTCTGAAAGCTGACACTACATCTGAGTTGCTCAAGACTTCCAATAATCCTCTTTTTCTGTCTCTGAAGAATAACTGGTGATGATAAAGTTAATTAGCCAGCATATTTAAATCTTAAGGTGTGCCTGGATTAGCAGATTTGTATATGTTAAAAAAAAATGTTCAGAAATGAAATGGTCAGCCAATTTACCTTATAAATGAAGTATTCAAACTATCAAACTATTTTCTATCCTGAAAAGGAAAAAAGAAAAAAAAAGAAAGAAGTTAAACTATTTATACTACTGTTTTACTGTTTAGTTCCGTTGAAACAAATAATTGAAAAGGAAAGAAGACCTCAATAACAAAAAAACCAAACATGATAGCGTGTAGATGCATGTTTTTGATAATGTCAGGAATGAACAACTTTAAGCACTGATCATGATGTGGAAAAGTAGAACAAGCTGGAAAACTATCTCATTAACAATGCAAATTTGTTCCACATCAATAGTAAACTGTCATTTACAATTTAAAAATTTAAAAATAAAAAAGATTGATAGAGTTATGGTCGTTAGATTTAAATTTGCTAATATTTCTTTTCAGCATTTTGAGGGTGCATGTTTGATTGCAATCCATTTCAAAAACTTCATAAACTTGGCATCAATAGTTGTATCTTGTATAATATATTCTTGCATATCCTGCAATAAATTTAAATCCTGTATAGAATATTCTACAAAAAAAGATGCCACATTTCAAACCAATATTTTTTTCAAGAGTCCTTGCAGTTTGAAAGAACATTGTATGTCCAACATTTTAAATTCTAAGCAGCAATTGCTGCAAGAGAACAAAGAACAAGTTAAGAAAATTATTTCCTACATTTTACAGTCTTGAATAATTCTTCTGAAGTGAAGGCTTTCACAATAGCTGAAGAGACTTGTCCCAGTATTTAAAAAAGATTGCTCCTATTTTTTAATTTGCTTTATTGCTGTTTTATTATGACCTCAAGAAAACACAAACTCATCTCCATGTTTCAAAAAATGCATCTTTTAACATGCTAAAATAGATAGATGGTTTTCTTCAACTCAGACTGAGTTCAAGTAAATAATGGAAGCATCCCACTCCGTTCAGGAGGAAAAAAAGTAAAAAAAAATTGAAGATGATGAATGAAATCCAAACAATTCTGATTTCTTTCCTGCATTCAGCAACACACGTTCAAAGAACCAGAAACCTTTCTTCTACTCATTTTTTATTCCTCATGCCTCAATTTCACTATTAGTACTAAAATGTGGAGGAAAACAGTATGCATTTCTGCAAGCCAATTTGTCATATGATCAAGGAATTAAATCTGGTTCAACTCACCTATGTAGTACATTATAAGGAACGAGACATTTTACATACCCTACAATTTATTATCATTATTATTATTATTATTATTATTATATTTCCTCACAACATTGAAAATATCACTTGATCCTGCAACAATTAGAGTGACAACAGAAATTAAAGGCTACTTTATCCAGTATAGAATCATTGTGATGCAATAAAAAAACAGCATACATCGCCTTTAAAAAGAATGCCATTTTATATAATTTATATGTTGTGGTTGTATTTCAAGAAACTTGCAGTTTGTGAATTCCAAGCTTTACAGATCAAACAACTAAATGTATGTCATCTTTTCCAATTCTTGTGCCATGTCCTTAATTTGATGAATATTTGTGTTTAAGTCACAGAATCACAGAACTATAGGGGTTGGAAGGGAAGTCCTGTCACACAGAAATGACCACTGATTTCTGCTACATTTATAATAGGAATGTCAAGTGAAAAAATATGCTTCAAAGATTACATTAGGAAAAACATAAGCCAGTGGAAGCAAGGGAGAAACAGAGTAAGGTTTCAAGCACTCAGAGCTTGCATTTTATTTCATTTATGACATTTTGGCTTTAGGAATAGACCTTTATGTTTCAGGGGTCCAATTAAGAGAACACTTAGAAAATACATAGGAATTGGCTAATGTACTGACTGAATAGCTACTGGGTAAATCTAGCATTTTTGAAAGTTTAACTTTCTATTTCTATGTGCATCTGCTCTATAGTTACACAAAGTCAAAAGACTTCACCTGCCTCCCCAGGGCTTTGTGAAGTTTAGTTAACTAATATTTATAAAGCACAAAGCAAATGATGTACAAGGGAAAAGATTATTAGAATAAAATTGAACAAACCCTGCACAATTCCTGGATTTGGGAAATGATTTTACAGTCTTTTAAGGTTCACAAGTCACACTGCAAATGTGAGTTACCCAGAGCTAAGTGAAAATAAAAGACACCAGTTTATAAGTACACAATAGGCAGGAGTGAACTCTTATCTGTGTGTTACAGACCCCTCAGTATCTTAAAGTCAGACCTCATATATTTTCAGGATTGTCTTATTTCTTCACTTACTATGAATTTTTAGCCAGGACTTTTCACATCATTTCCTTTGCTTTATATTGCTGTCTGGTTTTATGCATTGGAAATACATTAAGATTTATGTAGGATTCTTCTATTTCTTAACATATTTTCCTTAAGAAAAAGTGGAAAAAGTAAGTTTATAATAAACTTCATGGCTCTTTCAGATTACCTAAAGCTTTTTTATGAGTCAAACCTTAATCTTGTGCTCAGAATAATTAAAGAAAAAATTATAATTTCATGTCATGTGCTGTGGAAGAACAGTTTAACATAGTATGGGGAAGAAAAACACTGCAAATATTCTTAACTGGGACCTAGTACTGCTCAAAAAATGGTTCACAAAAAGATCATGTGCAGGTATGAGAAGGAAAGTTGATAAAAAAAAGAACAACAACAGTAAAAGCAACAAAAATATTCACTTAATACTTCAAAGTAAAGTATATTGAGTACGTAGAAATACTGAAAACCACTGGATATAAATGATTGTTTTCCAAATTAAAGGAACAGATTTCTTCAAAATAATTAATAGCCAACTTTAATACCACGTAAATAATAACAACCATAGTTTACATATATTCGTTCTATCTGATTGTAATATTATTTTATATTTTTATGTCATGAGTATGGCACATTCTAATATCAGGAATGCTATTAAATAAAATGTGGACATCATGAAGATTTTTAGAGTACTGTAAACACTTCTCATGTAAACAGTACATCTCAGAATTGTTTACTTTTTGATAATTTGATTGTTGATGCTTCTTTTTTTGTTGTTGCTGTGGGGTTTTGTTTGTTTGTTTGTTTGTTTGTTTAATTGGTAAGCTCAATTGTTTCCTTTATTAGCCTTCAACAACATACTGAAGATATTCCATGTCTTAACTTTCTTTTGAACATTCCTGCCCTACACGTGCTGCTTTGATGATAAGTAAACAGTTGGCAAGGAACTCCCTCTTGTGGTCAATCGTTCTTAATTAGGAAAAAAGGTTTGCATTCAGCTGATGGTACGGGTTATTAGAACATGGGTCACTTGAAACCATTAAGATTAACAGTACTGATATAAGTAGTTTTAGTGAAGCAATTCATTGCAAATTAGGGCTGAACATATGCTCTTAATTTTTGCTAAGAAATACAGATTTGCACCACTGTTCTGGAAAAAATCAGCTCTAAAGTGAACTCTTTACCTTGCCTCCTTTTTCCTTCCTAAATCATAGCTTTATCTACAAGTCACAAATCCACAACAGTGATAAAAAGGCAATGAAAAGTTTAACTTTCTAAACTTAAGTGGCTTCTCACATACCACTGACAAAAATATATCAGAAAGATTGAATTTTATATCAGGGATTGAATTTTTCTCTGAGGTGCATTTCCAACTCGTTGTTAGCAAGCGTTTGGCCTTGGCACATGTGAGTGCTGTGCCTTGTACTCTGTGGCAAAAACAGAACAGTCCCACATCAGCAGAGTTTCCTGGTCCTTCAGATAACGGATGCAATCAAATGATATACAGTTCAAACACCTGGCAGACTGAAAAATCACCTAATACTGAATAGTTTGATTTGAACTCTACTGTCAAATTCTTTATCAACAACAGCACAAAACAGCAGTGATTGGACCAAGCTGTACCCATTATGTTTCTCCTATGCTGCCCTCTAAATGTTTCTATTCAAGACCCTAATTTGAGGGTCAGGGTCAGCTTCAGTTTTTCTTCAAAGGAAGGCAGAGAGATGGCTTAAATTATTTCATCCTTTACTGCGCTTAGTCTACTTTACATGTGATGCAGACAAGAACATGAAGTGCCCTGATATAGTGCTTCAAAGACATAGTATTCCTCTTAGAACTACTTTCAACTAGATCTGGTTTCAGCTAGGAAAGTTTTTAGATGGCAGGCCCTTACAAAGGTATTTGTTTTATATCTGGTACTAATAGACAAGAGCAAAGGAAAACATGCAGGAACTGAAGGGATAGAAGCAGAACACATAACATGGAACTGTAGATTCTGGCTATGCTGATAGGCTGTAATTTAGCTCCTCTCTATTAAATCCAGCTGTCCTTCGTGGATCACACCATGTCCAAAGAGTGGCACGGGACCTGTTTGCACTGTGAGCAATGCTGCCATTCTCTGATAAGCAAGAAAGTCAGCAGAAAGTGGACATTCGCAGGAACAGCAAAATATAATAATTTCTCTTTATGAGCACTTTTACTCATGCACATTAAATGTGTGACAATGCACTTTGTCTTCAGGACACCTCACATTCCAGCTAGCAGAAATATGGATGGTGGTATAAAAATTGGTACTACATTTAGCTTTCCTGAGAGAAAGTACGATATTAATCTTTATTAAGTAAAAGAAATATCAAAGTTGATGAAGTGATAAGAAAAAATTGCTGTTTATTAGCAATCAAATACTTAATTCATTGATTTAAAAAATTCACTGTCTATGTTTTACCTCAAAAACATAGAATCTATGGTCTGCTGGGGAACAACAGAAGAAAAAAGGAAGAAGAAATAGGGTGTTTAAGCCACTCTTCACTTTTTCAATACTGTGATAACATGGGACTTACAGAGCTGTGATTTATCTAGAGATCTCTAAGGTCCTAAAATCCAGGGGTCAGTAGTCTACACATGGATATCACCATCATCCAGAAATTATACCTCACTCATTCTCTGCATGCTCTTCCAGGAGATTTCTAAACAGTTAAATTTATTAGAAGTTACTCCAGGAGTAACCCTTGAAGAGGTACATTGTAGAGATTTGTCCATATAGACACAATGAGGATGTACTTCCTGGAAGTACTAATAGTATCACACTACACAAAGACACTGGGGCAAACATGAGAAGCCATCACCAAATCTCTGCTTAGGTCTTAAAGACAAAACAGTGGAAGCAATAAAGGGTGACACACAAAGTGTGAAGTCAAGCAGATTTCTGAATGGCTTCTACTCTTGCCTCATTTTGATATGGAAACTCAGGCAAGTTTTGAGGCACAGCTGCTATGATATTGCCCAAGGTAACACCAAGCTATGCCTGTTCCCATATACCTACACCAAAAGTCAGGTGGGTACTGTTGAGGAGTGGGCAGACTGGACATTTTGTCTAAGCCAGGCCACATTATAATTCTACCTGAATACATTGTTGAGTCACTGTGGTAACTGTGCTTCTAATCAAGTTTTCTGAGCTTCACAGGAAAAGAAAACAAATAACCACCACCAAAACTCTTCAAAGATTTTCTTTTACCATACTCTCTCGCTCTTTAACTGGAGGATGTTATAATAAATCTGAACAGATCTCCTTTTTTTTTTTTTTAAGTGAAATATGCTGTTTCTGTTTATCTTGAAATGGACAAATGATAATATTTTTGCATTACTACACAAAGTGATCTGCAAGAAATTTGATAAATTGTACATTCAAGTGACAAAAGTTTTGAGGATTACCTGGACCACAGTGGACTTCTGTGATAAATCATTCAGAAGTTTCATAGCTAACATGTTCTTAATGTATTCTGTTTCATACTGATACCATGTCTATTATGCAAGTCATGTAAGCTTTACTTATTCATGTAAAATGCTTCACCAAAGATATAAAAAACTGTTTTCCATTTGGGTAGGTTAATGACTGCCTCTTACATTTGTTGTGGGTTTTAAGCACCTATAGAAAAAGCGTGGGATTGGCATGGGAAACTCACAGTTTTTGCTTTGCAGTTGCAAACTTTTCCCTTGGTCGTAACATTGCTCTGTGTTTTGTGCTTAAATCTAAGGCTTTGTTCACATTTCTTATAAAAATCCATAGGTCTTTTGTGCTTGGCATTCTCACACTGCACTAGGTAAAATAACCACACAGCTGCAAATAATCATCACACTGCATAGTCCACTTGTGTACTGACAGTGCTCCATGAATAGAAGTACAATTCTTGCTGTTAAGACGAATCAGAAATTTTAACATTTTCTCTAAGATCTCCCTCAAATACCTTCAAGATTTATGGCTTAGAAAAGTTTTTATGACATGAAAACTTTCATTTCATGGAAAATCATGTTCCACCAATAACATTATACTTAAGACATATTTGGAATGCATGATTTTATTGAAATAGTTGTGTTATCAATTAAAGGAAAAAGCCTACAAAAAAACAACACAATTTGTACTATTTAAAAGATGTGAGGGGATAACAGTAGAGTATGGGCAGCACTTCCCAAAACTAATTCAAAGGTTCTATAGATTTTTTTTTTAAAGTGCAATACTTCCAGGAAGTCAAGGCATCTTCTACCCGCAACAGTTTCTACATTGCTTCTTACAAAGAGTTTAGAAAATGCTAGTCTAAGACTACTTATTAAAGACATACGTTAAGTTTGTGCATCACTTGTATTTATTTTGTTCCTCCAATAAGGACCTACTGAATCTATTAAAAGTCAATTGCAAAAGCTTGGATTACTCAACTTCTGTTAGAAATGATACCAAAAAGAGGATTTTAATGTTGTGATCCTGTTTTCCCATTTAGTTCAAAACAGAAACAAAGAAAGTAACTTCTGACATTTCATTACTGTAGTGAAGTAGAAAGATTTTGAGGGGAAAAAACCCACAAATGTGTACAACACCAACATCAAAACCACAGAACTTTATTATTATCTTCCAATCACATTTTTAAGAAATAGATGCAGGCCTCTCTTCAGTATCAGGAAAAGGGTTTCTGGCTAGCAAGAATATGTTCTGTCACAGTGACAGTGTATGGAAAAGTATACCTCTCTCTATTCTTTTTAAAAAATTAATGCTATCAGAGGCCTTCACACAACAGATGACCCACATCTTTCTACTAAAAAAGGGCTATCAACAGCAGGATAGTCTGCACTTGCAGAAAAGCACCCAGCAATATTTAAATCTTGAACATTATTATATTGGGTAGAGGAATCATTAAGCTGTAAAGGCCAAGAAGAAGCATGGTTGGCTTCTCCAATTTTATGTTTGTCGTGGAAACAACTTTCTACAAGAGGATATGTTCTAAAAAAGGGGAAAAGACTTTGAAATATCCTCCATAAGACAAACAAGTTGTAGCTATGTTAACACTGGAATTTACAGGAATTAGCATTTGTAGAGTGAAAGACCTCGACACTACAACAACCACCTAAGGTGCCACTGTCTGCATGGGAATCACTACTGTATAAGTCTATGAGTACATCTTTCATATTACTACCATGGCAAGAGGTCCCTAGCAGACAAGAGAGACATTTTGATTCATGGGGAATCCAGAATAGTACGAAAAATGTGAAATAGTGAAAGAGCCTCAGGCACTAGAAATTTGGAAGTATTAAACAAGTCTGTAGTCAGTCATCAATGAATGAATAAGAGTGAGTGGTAGAATGAGTGGGTGTTAAGACTTTTGAATCTCACTGGGGCTAAAAAATGAGACATCAGTAAGAGCTGTTGTGAAGAATAATTTCTGAAACATTACAGCAAGTGATAAGTGTCTGAGAACATTATGACTCCTGATACAGTGAGGCTTTAGATAAGTAGTTTTTATCTATCCTTTTTTTCTTTTTTCCAAAATTTAGAAGCTGAGAGGAAATACATACTTATTTCTAACTATTTAATTTTGAAAACAATAAAGATACAATTACAAGTAAAGGATGTGATTCTAGCTTGTAGCAGTGCCTGTGGAGAGAATGCCCTCAAAAAGCAAAAGACAGTGAGCTCCACACAATATATATATATATATATATATATATATATACACATGCCTACAGTGAAGCTATTTGGTCACATTAAAGAAATGCGAAAAAGAACAAGCAGACATCGACTAGGATACATACCGTGACACATGCTAAGAGATGAAAAGATAATTGCCAACCTAAGGGTTACAGGAAGATAAAATGAGTTTGGCTGGAAGGAAACTCCAGATGTTGTGTAGGTTCAAAAATATCTATCATGAACAATGTAGAAGGAGATACTGCATTAGTTGCTTTTAATTGTAAAGTTGGTTTTAATTGTAAGAACTAGATAGTCATGGAAAATTTCTAGCCAATTTTGTCATGACCTGAGGTTCAGAATAGCTATTAGCAAATATAGATTTATCTTGTAGTGAATCTTCTTTGATACAATCCATCATTCACCTCTATCTACAAATTTTCCGAAGGACACTGCCTAGCTGACATGTGTCAACAGGCAAAGAAAAAACTCACAAGGCAGAGAGTTAAGGGCAACTCTCAACGACCAATTTTAATGACACAGAAGAATCAGAATTAGAACATGTTTAATAATAAGAGAAAAGGTGAAATCACTGAGAAGATGAACCACGGAAATATAGGTCCTCCAAAAGCCTTATCAAGAATGAGAGGCACAAGGTTGACTTAAATGGCAGGACACATGCAAGCAATCACAAAGCCAGGTTCAAAGGATGAATATTGGTCAAATCCAATGAAAAATAAAATTATAACTGCTTGATCTTAAAAAATTTCACAATGGTCACACAAAATCACAACAAAATCTTCCAATCCATAACAAGCAGCAGAATATTTGCAAGAAGGAATCCACAAAGAGTAGTTTGTTTTATCCACCCAAACAGTATTCCAGGGCGGTGTCTTTGCAAGATGTCTACTTGCTTTACGTTATCTTTTCATATTTGTTTCTTCTCTAAATACTGTTATGAACAAACAATCTGAAAAGCAGAAAGTGGAGTGAGATAGTCACTTAGTTAGATGGAGTATATGGATGGCATATTTCACACCTTTTATTATCTATTTATTATAATTTGAGTCTGTTCACTTAATTTCGTATTTTAATATTAACGCAAATAAAACCCAGACAGCTTCACAAAATTAAACTGGTGTATGTATTCATCAGTGAAAAACAACTACCTCCAATGTATGATGTAGAAAATCTTGAACATCGCCTACCATACCTAATTAATTTTGGGGAGGGGATTAAAATAATATATGATGTTTTATTGCCCAAAGGCAGAAGGGCAGTTCCTCATAGTGAGCTCTGAAAATGTAACCTTTGATATGACTAAATAGAATCCCTTTGTATTTTGAAATAGTGAATTTATGCTCTTGGATAGCTACTCAACTGAACTGAGTAAAACACTAAAAAATGTCTTCTGCACTATGAATAGAATACAGCTCCTTGGTAATAGAATGCTTTGTGCTTTCTAACATTGTCCTAGCTTCTGTGCCCTGTGTGAGCTATTCAAGTACATTCTTATTGTTGTTTCAATGAATAGCTTAAGTTATCATCTTAGCTCTGTGTTTTGAAAAGAACTGTATATTTAGTTTGAAGCTATTAAAAATAATATACTATTGTAACTTTGGAATACATTACTTTGTTCTATTTTCTTTCAAGGTTTTGTTGTATTTTCATATTTTATGCACTGAAATGTATAATTTGTCTCTTTATTTCACAATTGTGCAGCTTCAAAACGCCCTTACTATAGGGATGATGGTATCAGCATAATGGCAAAATGCATTTAGAACACCAATGGAAAAAAAAATGTTATTTTGCATAACTGGATTGTTGCTCTTAGAACTACAAATTTTAAAATACAATGTTAGCATCCACAAGGGAAATCCAAATGGTTAGCAAGTCCCCATGCAGTCATAGTCTCATGAGACTGCTCTCCTTACACCAAAGGCTTCTTTTCCATTTCACTTGTCTGTATGAAAGCACAAATTTAACAGGATGGTGTGACAGGAAGCCAACTCACAATCTATCTGTAAAATTAGGATTGTGCTTCTCTTTGAGCCTGTGAGAAATTCTGGTACTCTGAATCCCTACAATGCCTTCATGGAAGCTAAATAACAAATTATTTTCAACGTCAGATGCTAGCCAGTTAATGCTCTGTTACCTATGTTAGCAGTTCCTAAGGTAAGTGAGATAAGCAGGTTTTGATATTTCAGACACACATGAAAATGCCATATAACATCACTCTGCAGTAAGTATCTGCAGGAGGGAGAAAATAGGTTGTATTAAACTAAGGAGTTCATTGTCACAGAGTGTCTTCTCCCTTGGAGTGCAATTGCAGAACAGGAAGGGATGAGTAAAAAACAGCTGGATCCCATCAAAAAGGAAGTTTTCAGCTGCAGGAAGAGATCCCCCTTGCACACAGGTCTGCAGTGTCTCCTTACTCTCAGCAAAATGCAAGGCCAAAGGACATCAGGAGAGGTAAAACACCACTGCAGCTTCTGTTGACAGATGTTAAGCAACACATTCTTAATGTCTTTATAATGCAAACATTTCTTTGAGGGCTGAAAAAACTACTGTGTACCAGTCACTACACAATTCTTAAGACTTTCTGGGGTACCTTGCTTGTCCTTACACCTACGGCGGGGATTTTCTACAGCACTGCCTGGCAGATACCTATTCATTCCCAGCACTGTCATTCACTGCCTGTGAATGAAAGCACTCCATGAAATGCGGACAGGGCTTGGATACGCATGTCTGGGCACGGCTGAGGAGGATTAGGTGGCATAAGGATGTCACACATGGATTATGTCCCACCATGCTGTATAGGTGCTGACCAGACTGCTCTGTTTCAGAGTCTTTGTCTGTTTTTGGTGTGCAAAAAAGATCTTGCTTTCGGTGTTGAGTTCAGGCACACAATCTCATCAGTGGAAGAAGCACCTAAGACATAACTAAGATTTTTCCATATATGCCATATGGTATTCTTGACATTTCTGAATATTTATCATGCAGGTTATTTCATCAATTATTCCAGGCCAGTGCTGCATTTCATTTTATTATTTATTTCATTATTTGATATTTTATAATTTATTTTTATTTTATTTTATTTTATTTTATTTCATTTCATTTTACTTTATTTTTATGTTTCAGATCAGTTCAGGTTTTTTTGCTTCAAGAAACTATTCTCCTGCTTCTCCTTCTCTCTCCAGCACTGACTATCCACTTTTCCTCAGAGTTTGCTGTTATTTTTCATAGCAGTGCAAATCTCAACAGTTTATTTATTTATGTGCTTTCAATTCAGGGCATTTTTTTCAGCGTGTTTTTAACTGGAGGTAAGTTTTAATCACTCATTTTAGACTCTCTTGTGTAATACTTCCTCTACAGCTTACATGTAATAAACAGTTTCAGCCGTTCTTCACTTAGCAAACCATTTCTTTTATTCTTTAGCCTGTGCTCTGAAGGATGTTGAAATTACCACAGCTGTCTTTGTTTTACAAGTTTCTATCGACACAGCACAAAACACTGCATCTAAATCACTGCAAATCAGTACACTTATATTTTTCTGAATGTTGTATTCCCCAAAGCTGCCATCAGGACAGAGCACCAAAATGATCTGATTTGGGAGATATTGTTCAGGTGAGTTTGCATTCTGAAAAAAATGCAAATGTTGGGAGCACGTACAAACTATTTACTTGAATGCCAATCCCTTGTATAGGATGGCATTGTAAAATCTTTCTTGTATAGTCTGTCCTCATTTGCCTGAAATAGTCAGTGCCTGGAGAACTCACTGGTTTAATTGGGAGATTGAAGGCATTCTGTGTGGAGCAGGATGAGGTCTTTTGACATGTTTCAACCCAGATTGAATCTTTACAGCTGAGCTACAACCCATGAAAAACATGGCTTTATAATGGAAATGCTGACACAACCTTTCAATTAGAGTAGTGTTAACTGCATCATTATAATTAGAGACGCGCTGACCCTCTGAAAACTCCAGCTTTCAGATCAAGAAAAGGTACTCTCCTTTAGCTGGTCACTTGTTGGACATTTTCATATTCACAAAAGCTTAGCTAGTGAAAAAAAAATGTATTACCCCAAATTCGTTTTCATGACAAAATAAAAAAGGGACAGAGAAATTTATCCCAATCTGCATGTTCAGCTGAAGTTATTAACATATCTTTAATTCAACATCCACAGAAAATATTTTAAAATGTGAAACAAAATTAATAAATAAGAGAGATACAGTCTAGTTACTCACAAACTGAATCAGAATATCATTCTAATATACCGAACTGCCCATGGATATGCAGATGATTTCATTTTACATACTACAAAAAATTACGTCTAACTGTGAATACGTATCTGTCAACTCTTGTGAAAAGCCTACAGCTAAATACTGCTGGGGGTCAGAACTGTAAAATTAAAAAGAAACAGAGAAAGCAACCATGCAAATGTTTGCTGTTCCTAATGGTATTTATTGTGGTAAGTTGTTTGTAACAAAATCTGCATGCTTCACTGAGGGGTGGTGTGGTCCAAGTGTTATTTCTGGAAATATCACAGTGTTTTGTCAGTCATTGCCAAATTCCAAAACTGCTATCTTAACACGATCTGTGAGACACAGAGTGTCAAGAAAATGCACTTGTCTCTCTATTTGTCCATGGACTCGTAGAGCAGAAACAATAGAAATCTGCTTCTCCTAGATTAGAGGTACGACATAAAATGTCTGTATTAAAGGCATTAAGGCACACAACACAAGTGCAGTGAAACAAAGTTTGTTCTAAGGTATTTATGAAACCATTGCCCAACTTTCTGATAATACAAGTTTTAGTGCTTAAATAGTGCATTTTCTACCTTTCTTTTTTTTTTTTTTTTTAACTTAGAGTATTAATTATCTGAAAAAACAGTTAATACGTTAAGCCTAAAAAGCTAAATGTTAGGGCACTAATAAATGCAAGACTGACTATATATCCTTTATTCAGAGCCCCTGTGTGTGTGCACTGTGACAACTTTCCTTTAATCACATGCTGTCTTTGTCTCTGGCTTGTTTACATCTAGGTTGAGCAGCACTCACCAAATAAGCAGCTGCTTGTGACCTTGTGGCTTGTTTACTACACTAAATCCAAGCTTCACTGAGTTAACAGATAGATTAATTTAATATTTGGCTTTTCCATTACACTCACTGTTCTAAACAACTAAGCTCTTAACAAACTCTTGCTAATGTATTTTCTGCAACACCCACCAGAGTTTTAGTGGCACAGTCATCACTATCAATCAAAGAAATAAACATCTACCATGTTTTGATCAATCTTCTGTAAGATGACCATCATCTGTTTATCAATTAGATGGAATTGTAAAGATTCACAACTCAGAATTTGATACCACAGACTCTTAGCATTTCTCCCACAAATTGCTCACAAATTATGCTATCAGAAAACCACTGTCAATAGAGTGTTTAAGACACTTGGCATCAGTTTACATAGTTCAAGCTGTAGTTACGCAAAGATGACTGAGCTGGTGCCAGAAGAACAAACTACAGATAAGACTTGGTAAAGCTCTCCTCCTTAACTAATTAGTTTTGATTTTACTATTAGAGAGCAAGCCTAATTAGCCCAAGCATAGGGCCACAATGATTCTGAGCAGCAAGCTAGTATTGGTGTAGTTTGCATGTCAATATACCAGCTTCAATAATACTCCATTCAGGTATCCCTGCATGGTGCTACCTGTGGTGTGACAGACTTAGTCTATGCTGTCATTAGATATAAGATCTACTACAGCAAAATGCAGTTTTCCCTGTCTCCTTTGATCAACAGACACAGTTTGTTCAATCTGCACTTTGTAGCCTGGGCAAAAAAAAAAAAAAAAAAAAAAAAAAAAAGAAAGAAAGAGTACTGTGATCATTTTCCATCACAAGAAAAGCACCTGTCAGACCCACAGCAATGACCAAACTCTGCAAAGAGGGAAAAATAATGTGAGATCAAGTAATTAAAGACCATAATGCACTCACACTGAGTTGAATTAAGGTTTTAATTACAATCTTAATGATGTGATTTCCTAACATTTAAACAGAAGGCCACAGAATAAACCTACTTTGCTTGAGGTAGACACACAGCACATCTTAAGCTCCTCAGTATCACCTGGTTTTAGTATGCTTTAGAGGCACTTTGTGCTGCAAGGAATAGCTTGAGTGATTGCTCTTGTTTTGTTCTGAGTTGTTCATTGTTAAGAAGCAAACTAAGAACTCCGCTGAAATATTTTTATGTGGCAAAATATTTGCAGTTTTTCCTCTCGTTGCCAACTTTAGCTTCAAAACAAAATCCCAGCATTTGAGTGAACCATTTAATTACATAAAATTGCCTGCTGGCACCTGATTAAGGACAAATTCACAGAAGAATAACAAAGAACACCACTGTCTATGTTGCACTGTGGATGTCTGCTAACAGAAAAGGGTGAGGATTATCAGTGGGGCTTGCTAAATCCTACAGGCTCAAGCGTTTGTCTGGGCAACCCTGAAGATAAAAACCTCCATTCCACATCTCTTTTCCAGGCTCCAGATACTATTCCTAGTCACCTCCAAACCTGGCTTAAAATTCACTGTCTGCCTGTAGCTTCAGTACAAATCTTCCTTTTTTTTTCCCTTACAGAAAAAAACCTTGATCCCTTCATGTGCTCCAGTCTACAACATCGAAATCCACATTCCAACTCTCTCTTCTTTTCTCTCCCAGCTTCTGCATTCCCTTTTCTTTTGTTCTGACTATCTCACTGCTTTCTCACCTAGTTTTTCCCTTTATGTGTGCATGGGACCTCTGCCTGGTGGCTCATGGTTTCTCCACCTCTGACCAGCCCACATGCTGCACACATGCTGACTTCTTCTTCCCATGGCTGGTGCGTTGCTGCCCTTCTTGAGGCTTTTTGTAATTGGTGAATTATGACCAGAGAACTATGTATGGCACTGAATATTGGCTTCAATGTGTTGGAAGTGATAATGGCAATGTTGGAATATCACAAAATTTGCACCAAGTGGATGCTGCTCTGCATGCTCATACAGGAACACAAAGAACACCATATGCAAACTTGTCAGGACCTCCTGAACCTATATAAGGCTGAAGTTGGCACTTTCTTGGACTGCATCATTACCGGTGATGAGATGTGGTTTCACCACTCTGTATGAGTCAGAATCAAAATGGCAGTCCACAGCATGGAAATGCGAATTCCTCATTGAATGAAAAGCTCAAGATGCAGCCCTCACTAGGTAAAGTGACCTGCACTATTTTGGGGGATAGGAATGGATAATTCTTTTTGTTTTCCTGGAATCTGGAGAAACCATCAACTCTGACCTCTACATCATAATGTTGACTAAGCTGAAGGACGAAATTTCCAGAGTCAAGCCAGAGAAGAAGAGAACCTTTCTCTTGAAATACAATAACTCCAGGCCCCAGACCAGTTTGAAGACAGACTTGGCTGTCTTACCACATTCACTGTAGAGACTGTTTTTGGTGCCTTCTGACCTCCAGCTGTTCAGACCTTTGAAAGACAGACTGCATGGGCAATGTTTCATCCACAGGTACAGATGAGAGCAGCACATTCATTCATTTCCAGCGAAAATGCACAGCTAGTAGTGGTGACTGATGATAAAGATTGTTTTTTATTTGAGAAGAACTTGTTCTATCAAATATTGTTACAGTACTCTCCGTATCTGTTGTAGTTTACATGGAAAAAAAATAGGAGGCATTACTTCCAAAATGATGTACATAGATGTGATTGGATTCTTGCACTTGAAGCCTTATTTTCTGCTTCAAGGCAAAAGTTCTTCAGCAACTTGTAAGAGACTAATATTTTATACCATTGCCTCAAAGTTTACTGATGAACATGTCCAAACATGTCCAAGCTAGTCCTGGGAAAGGGTTGTGAAATCCTTTGTCTAAGGGACAAGCAGATGGGCATGTCCTTGGGCAACGAGAGATAAGCTGCAGCTCAATGGCCGCTTAGCACTCTTTTGTGTGGTACTCATCTCCGTGCTCCCATCTCAGGAGAAGCTTGCCTGGCAGGCTAGCACGGGATTTGTCACGTAGGCAAGAGAAATGAAGGATAAAAGAGAGATCGACCACCATGAGATTGTTGTGGTTTTGTTGTTGTGGGTTGGTGTCCTTCCATTGAAAACCTCATGAGCTGATCCCTGCTGCTGAACTCCCTCCTGGGCCTGCTGCCTGAGACATGCTGCCTTCTCCTGGACCTCGCCACTCCTTCGAGGTGTTCTACCATCTGAACCCTCAGGAGCTGATCACTGTTTGCTGCTTCTCCGGTGCTGACTGACGCTGTTCCTGGACTTTCCCCATGCCGCTCCTCCTGTGCTGACCCGGTGCCGCTTCTCCAGGACAGCTGCTTGCTGCTCAGGGCTGCCCGTCGCTGCTGCTGTTCTCCCCGCTTCTGCCGCCCCTGCTCTTCTGCTTCGGACCGTCGGAGCCGCTTGCAACCGGACCGCCCCTGGGATCCTGGCTGGTGACTTTCCCCGCGTTGTACAAACCCTTGCTTCTTTCCTATCTTTCCTATCGCTCGCCTTCCCTTCCCCATCACCCTTAACAGTGTCCGCCTTCCCCATCTCCCTGGTTTATAGTGGTAATAAACTGGTCGGACCAACATTTGAACCGTTGTTTCTTAATCTCACACCAGGTATACGCATAATCAAAGAACCTTTGTCGCCCTCCTTTATATTGGAGCGTGACACAGCTGAATATTAAGACTTTAGAATATGAAACCTTTGAAAATTTTCTGGAAGAATAACCAGAACATTCCTCCATAATCTAAGAAGATTAAGAAACTATTTGTAAACAGTATGTCTGCTACAAAAGACAGATCACAAATAATGGTATCTTAGTTGGGTAATAATGATTCTATACTAAAACCTCATTTATGTCCCTATAGCTGGCATGTTCTTTCCATTGTGCGTGTTGAGATATTTCTAACATGCTGAAACAAAAACACGAATTAGCAAGATAAGTTCTTAGATATTTGGATAAACATAGAGGTAAAATTAATAGTTGGACATTTCAATGAACGAAATCAAAACAACAGAATTCAGTGAATTCAAATTAGCATTTTGTGAAAAGAGTTCTTGCACATCTATTTCATTCCTTTGCTCTCTCTTGCCTTATATCTTCTCCTTTCATTCCTCTTCTTTGCTTCATGTTATTAAATATCATTAGTAACTTCACAGATTTTAGTAAAAAATGAAGATGGAAAGAAACAAAGGGTTGAGATTAAAACAAACTGCAATTTAATATCACCAGTACTTTCTGGTCTAAAATAATCTCTGTTATCTCGTGGTAGGCTGGTCCACTATAAGTGTAAATCTATATCTAATTCTTACTATCCTACACTATCTTTCAATCTTTTGAATCAGATATTGTACCAATATCAGGAAATGAAAGGAATGTAATGAAAGGAAGCTTTTTATTGTTTGTTTCATTTCTATATTTTTTGTTGAACCCCTAAGAGGAATGTTCTCACTCATGATGATTCAGCTGGAAATAAGAATTTGAAAAAGAGGGGCCAGATAAAAAACAACTTATTTCTAATCTTTTATCATGATAGCCTGTGATAATTTCATAATAATAATTTCATGCCTCTGTCAAAGACATATCAAATGTTCAAAAACCAACTTATATAAGAAGATTCTGTTCTCAACCAAATAATCAAAAGGATCATTTATAACATCACATAGTTTATTCACTCAAATCAGGATCTTTTTTTTTTTAATATGAGAAAATTACTTATTTGATGTGTATCTCAACAAGATGGTCAAAGACAACTGATAACAGTCAACAGTTGGCACTGGATAACATTCAGTGATTGGTACCCAGTGACTGGCTAAGAGTATTTAAAAACCTGACACAAATATAAAGGCAGTAAGTGTTTAGAGGAAAACAGTTGTTCTTTTTTTGTGTGTGTGTGTGTCAAGAATAATCTATAAAATCTTTTGAACTGTACTGAGAGTCTATGGACAGCCACTCTAAGTTCAGTGCCATTGTGGATAGGCTCATACAAAGGCCGTCGAGATAACACTTCATTCACTGTAATGAATAATCTGATAAAATGGCACCTGACAATGAAGAGAGGTTGAAGCAAAGATATCTCACTGAATTCCCCCCTGCAGAGTAAATGGCACCCATTCATGTTCATCAATACTTGCTGAATGTTGATGGAGACCAAACAGCGGATGTAGCACAGTGTGAAAGTGGGTGGTCCATTTCAGCAGTGATGACAGTGACAATAGGTCACCTCCACTGGTGCAGATTGTTTTGAATGTGGCATGCAGGTTCTTCTTCATCACTGGTGAAAATGTACAGATAATGGTGGTATTTTCCATGGAAAAAATAGGAGCTATTACTTTTGGAGTGACACAATTAAAGCGCATTCTAATGAAACCTTATTTGAACAATATATTTGTTTGTCAAACTGAAAATTCTGATGAAAGTTCTGGCCGGTATTAGTACGCTGGTGATATTGGTAAATTCTAATATATAATTACCTCAATCAAACTTTTGAGAAGAGGAGCTCTAAAAGAACTTCTTAAGAATTAAGACTTCTTCAAATTATTATTATTAATAGTAACTATTATTTTAGTATTTCTGCTTCATTTTAAGTAGCAAATGTTCAAATCTGTTTGTTTTTGTCTTTTGGTCCATCAAAGATTCTGAATCATTTGTCCCTTGTGGGTATGTGGCTCTCAAAGAGCTAGGGAAAAAAAGTTCCACAAACTGAGGCAATCAGATCAGAATTGAGCATCTACTGCAGTTTTCTCATGTTTGCAGTGAGCACTGCATCCTCTTCTGCAATAATCTGTCACAGTTTCTTTCAAAGTCTCCCAATGCACCCTAAAGCATGTGTTGTATATATGTCAAATTAGACATCCTGATACAACTATGGCTGCTCTCATTTGCCATGTAATCACCTAGTTGTTGTAATTCTTAGACACGCTCCTACAGCACTCAACATTTATGAAGCACAAGTGTATAATAAAAGGAAGTCACTGCTATTTTAAATTAAACTCACTCCTTATTTTTATAATAAGAACAGCCTATAAGGGGAGTGCCAGTAGATTTCATTCAGCAACTCAAGAAACAAAATGACCTAAAAAGAGTTCTAATTTTTCCTAAATTTGTATAGTGCTGACATCCATTCCCAGGAAATTTAATGATGACATATTAAGACTTCGGGGTGCGTGGAGAGGTTTTGTTTTCTAACCTCAGCATACTAAGTAGCCAGCTGAGATTGGGAAGAGGCTCATTGTGCATAATAATGGCATACATGCACTCTGCTGATATTTCTTTGCCAGTTTTATCTTAAAGGAACAATGCATATCATCCATTTTACTGCCAAGTTCTGAGAAATCAGAACATCTAATAGAAGCATAGGTAATTAGAGAACGCATACCAGTGCTCATTGAATTTGTCAAATAAAATTAATGAACGCTTTTCCCAAGATGAAGCAAGGGACCATGTGCTTAGCTAACTTTAGAAAGAGTGGGTGTTGCTCTGAAAACAGCACTGAGAATCCAGTTGTGTTCTTTTTGAAAAAGGAATTGCTGTGTAAACAATCAGTCATAATATTACTGCCAAAAGGGTACTGTTTCCCTACTGGATTACATTTTTAGAGCTATGAGTGTTGACAAACTGTAGAAAAAAAAGAAGCCAAGCAGAGGGAAAGTTGGAAACACTAGTGTGGGAGCAGAGGCCATGAAAGTGTCTTAAAACTTCATAGAATCACTAAGGGTGGAAAAGACCTTAAAGATCATAGAGTCCAACCATGACCTAACCATACTACCCTAACAACCTGGTGCTAAATCATGTCCCTGAGCAGTGAAAATGAAATGAATGAAAACAGTTCACCAGAATGAGACTGCTGCAAAAAATGTGACAGTGACAAAAAAAAAAAAAGGAATGACAGGACACATGGTAATGCAAATGACTGACTGGCTGAACTGGGTTTTGAAGAAAATTCTTGGGAGACCTTAAGTGTTACCAACATAAGAATCAACTTGTGGCTCTTGTACAGTCTTCACAGTGCTAATCTTGCATTAATTAAAAAAAAAAAGTCTTGCTGCTACTCAAGGAGAACCTGTCCACATACACCACCATTACGTCAAAATCATTTGTCCTCGTTTGGTCTGGGATAGACTTAACTTTAATCACTGATATGATACCATGTTTTGGATTTAGAATGAGAATAACGATAACACATGGATAGTTTAGCTGTGGCAGAGCAAGCGCTTCTCAGAGCCATGGACTTGTCATCGCCATCTTGCCAGAGAGGAGCTGAGGTTGCACAAGGAGCTTGTGGAGGTCACAGCCACAGCCAGGACCCCAGCTG
The DNA here is from genome assembly GCF_038088225.1 of Cyrtonyx montezumae. Classification (NCBI taxonomy): domain Eukaryota; kingdom Metazoa; phylum Chordata; class Aves; order Galliformes; family Odontophoridae; genus Cyrtonyx; species Cyrtonyx montezumae. Next base: position 32,575 of record NW_027072072.1, read on the forward strand.
GCTAAAGGATGTCCCATGCCATGAGGTGTTGTGCTGAATCATGAAACAGGGGAAGCTGGCTGAGGGAGCTGTCTCTGGCTGGGGTCTGGCTGAGCGTTGGTCAGTGGATGGTGAGCCATTGCATTGTTTGGCCCCCTCACTACAAGAAGGACATTTGGGCCCCTCACTACAAGAAGGACATTGAGGCCCTGGAGCGTGTTCAGAGAAGGGCAACAAAACTGGTGAGGGGCCTGGAGCACAAGTCTTATGAGGAGCGGCTGAGGGAGCTGGGATTGTTCAGTCTGGAGAAGAGGAGGCTCAGAGGAGACCTTATTGCACTCTACCACTTCCTGAAGGGGGGTTGTGGTGAGGAGGGGGTAGGCCTCTTCTCCCTGATAAGTAATGACAGGACGAGAGGGAATGGCCACAAGTTGCGCCAGGGAAGATTTAGATTAGACCTCAGGAAGCATTTTTTTTCTGAAAGAGTGGTCAGGCACTGGAATGGCCTGCCTAGGGAGGTGGTTGAGGCACCATCCCTAGTGCTGTTCAAGAAGCGTTTAGATGAGGTGCTAAAGGACTTAATTTAGTAGTTGGGTAGAGATAGTGATAGGAGGATGGTTGGACTAGATGATCTTATAGGTCCTTTCCAACCTTATGAACTTATGAACTTATGAACTTATTGTTCCCCACTTGTTCTAAATATTATTTTATCCTTATTATTATGTTTCCATTCTTTTTCTGCCATATGTAAACTGTCTTTATCTCAACTCATGAGTTTTACCCTTTTTTTTTTCTCCCACTAAGGTGGACTGGGAAATGAACGGTTGTGTGCTGCCTAGCTTCCTTCTGATTTAAAACATAACAACTCTTTGGTAAGTGAGTTCTGACACCTTTTGTACCTGCTGTTGATATTCTCAGGACTAGCCCAAGTTCACAGCACAAATGCTAAGTGATTAACAAAAACTTTTTCTAGTTTAGAAGATGTTTGTTTGAAACAATTGGAAATGGTCTGAATGAGAACTCTGAAGTGGTGGCTGCAATGCTGTGTAACTGAAGTATCTGAGCAAAAAAAGAAAAGCAACTGCAATGTAATGCAATGCAATTCTACTAATCCTTCCCTAAAACTATTAAGTCAAAAAGAAGACAGAATTTGCAGCAGATGTGCTTTGTGAAATATGCATGCATTTAAATGCATGAATAACACTATAAAATGTTTTTTAATGAACCCGTATGCTGCAAATTAATGTATTGTCTTGTTCCATGTATTCTGCAGACAGGATTCCCTATTGAGATTTTTCACTCTCACTGTGGTTGATATTCAGGACTTGCAGGACTTCAGCATTACATTATTTGAACATGCTTCTTTGAGTGTGGAGAAGTAGCTAATTCAGCACATTAAGAAGGACTCTGTGGCATCATTATGGCCCCCATTGGTGGTCTACACAACTTGCCATCAGGCAGTTCACACTGTCTGCTTAAAGAAAATGGCAGCCTTTAGGAATGAGAGCCTCAAGATTGCTCTTTTTCAAGCTGGAGAATTGCTGCAAAGGCAGGTGACTCTCCAGGGCTTGAGTGAAGCACTGCTCCTTGAGTGAGATCTCCTGTCAGAAGAGGGGTAGCAAGCAACAGTTGCTAAGCCAGGATGCCCACACAGCTCACAATTTATAAAGAAACAAGGTGTAATTGTAAACTCCCAATTATCAGTTTGCAAACCAGGAGAACACAACTATGAAATCCTCATTTGAAACGTGATATTTCAACTTGCAAATTCATGAATATTTCACATGCTATACAAACAGAGCAGCAAATAGCAGCAGAGACCACCTGGGATAGCAAATGTTCTGTAGTTTACATGAATGTCGCAAAAGCAGGGGGCCTTCATGTTTTGAGCAGGAAACAAGCCTAACAATACAGTAAACCTTAATTTAAACTACTTTCTTAATGTACTGCCAAGGGGATCACGCTGGGTGATTTGCTGTAATGAACTCCACCTGGAAGCTCAGTCAATCTGAAATAGGGGGCTGACTTACTGCTGGTTGCTGCAACTCTGGTTGATTGAGCTCTAATTTGGTCATTAAGTGACCATCCCAAGAAACAACAATGAGAAACGACTGGCAACTGCCAGTTTAGCACTATTAGTTATGTTTAATAGGTAGATTGCTGTACAGGTAGGTTTGCTATGCACCTTTGCCTTTTCCATTTATGAGAATTTTACTTTCTCATAAAAGAAATATTGTCACATCTGTAACAGTAAGTAGAAAAACACAAGGACGAATTGATATATGAAGGCTATTTTAAGTCAGTCAGCCCTTTTAAGCTAGTTTAGAGAGATTCCCCCATTAAGGTTTTTAGTTCTATTTCTGCATTTCTGGTTTCTACTCCCAGAAATAAAGCCTTTGATGCATTTGAGCTATAACACATCGTACTTAACTGTTAGATACATATGAGCTATTCTGTGTGTCAAAGGATCATCAGTTTAGCCAAGAACAAATTAATAGTTAATGGCACGACAAGTGCTTTTAACTGAGTTTTAAATATATTAGTCCCTTAATAATCTTACTGACCGGAGGCTACTTGCCAAAACAGTATTAGGCAGAAGTATTATGAAAAGTACAAACAACGATATCTACAGAATCTGCGCAACGTTAACTATTAAAATACTAATGAATTTGGAACAAATGAAATGCAGCATATTTTTCTACTACTGTATGTATGCATACAATTTTTAACTTCCTCAAAGGCTGTTTTACTATGATCCATATTTCAAAATACAGAGAAGAAGATTTTAGCTGCAGTAACATTGATTCTTCAGTGCACTTTCATACTTACCTTTAGGTTCTAATTCAGAAAGATTTTAAAGCACCACAAGATAAAAATCCCTCTGAACTTGAATTCCATTTTTCCTGTGAAATTCATATCCCAATTTCACATCAGTCAGGACTCAAATACAAAGTGTCAAATACAAAGCACTGCTTCACACTTGGAAAGCTAGAATGCCATTTTAAAATCACAAGCAGTTTACTTGTAGTATTATCTATGAATGTTAGAAACACAGAGGTAAATGAACTCTGATATTGTTCAGAAGAGGAACAGTTTAAAAAGAGACTGTAAGGCTTACTTATCAAACCACTCAACAAAATAAGCACTTCAAAATAGTTTGGTAGCCTGTGAATTTTTAAAAGAAACTTTCGGTTTTGTAAGGTAGAATTTATCTGAATAATAGAAAAGCTTAAGTATGTGTTAAGCTCAAATAAAATCGATATAATAAAATTCCTGGTATTAACTTCTATGTACAAAGAAATTAATCATCATATTTTGAACAGAACGCTGCCATTATAAATATGATTTCCAGCAGAAAACTGAATCACAGCAAAGAGAAAGAAAACACAGGTTTGCCAGGCAGCGCGGGGTGCTTGTAAGCATTTTGCATTCTGCTGGATTACTTGAAGAAACTAAAACTGATGCAGAACCACTCTAAAGGCCCGGCTTTCAAGGCAAAAGGACTGGAATATTTTGAGCCTGCAGAATTAAAAAAAAAAACAAACCTCAACTCCTTTCATAAGTTGACTACAGACAATACAAAATAATTCATGTGAGAAATGAGTTTGTTGGAATGCCTGTAGGCAATCTGAATAAGAGCAGTGCTAATTTAAACCAACAAGAACAAGGCTTATGGAGGCTATGACACACAAAAGGGTTCTGACACATACAAAAATGAAAACTCAGTTTACACCAATTCAAAGCAGTGCACAAAGATAAAGAGTACTCTTTAACAGGATCATTCTTTAAGAAGAACCACAATATTTTTGAGTGCAATTATTGATCTTATCTGAAGGAGCTTTTATCACTCCATTAAGGAAAAAGGAATTCTCACATAGCAGAAAGGAACATATGGCTATAAAATTATCCAATAACTTAAAATGTTGATTACAACTTTGTCTATGAAGCAGTTAGTTTGAGCATGAACAGTTTTAAGTAACTGAACTTAAGATCTCTTCTAAATGACTAGCTGGAAACACAATATTATTTTGACATCATCATTTTGCTAACAAGGATCAATACAAGATTCTCAGTTAAAATACTGGTGAAAAACAAACTGCTGTCAATTGCAATTCAGTGACTTTTAAACTAATAGCGTAACAGTGGAATCTATCCATATGAACCTTCCTCACATTTCACATAGTAGAATCACAGAATCATAGAATCGTTTCATTGAGAATGGAACATTTCAATAGTCTGAAAAAACATTTCTTCTAGTCTAACTCCCTGACATGGGCAATGACATCCTTTACTGTTTTACTAAGTCAGGTTGTTGAAAAGCCCAACCTGACTTCGAACACTACCAATCATGGGCCATCCATAATGACTCTGGAGAACGTGTTTCTGTATCACACCACTCCCTCAATAAAAGAAATAAAATAATTTTATCACTGCACTGCACTTTGAGCATGGTGTAATCCAAAATTATTCATAAGAGACAAACATTTTAGGCTACATTACACATAGTTGCAGCTGGCGACTCAGTGTTTCAATGCCTTACAGAATAGACAGATCAAGAACGATTAATTCTTTGTCCCTCAATTTTGTTGTTCGTCACCAGTACAGATCTCTAACATTTTCTACTCAGTACTTTACAGAAAATGAGATTGGACTGTATGTCTCTGGCCCTCCTCTAACATTTCACTGCCTTTCTATAGCTCTGAGCTCTTGGATGCATTCTGCCAATGGGATGTGCATGTCTCCATAGCCATCTACTCTGCTTTGGTAGCTCAGTGATCAGGTGACACAGGGCCTTCCTCAATCATGGTTCACATTTCAGTATCTTCACAGGTCTCCTGACAATGTATTGACATTGCAGATATGAGAAGACAGAGTCAGTTTTAAATGAATTAGTTCAGGTCAGCAGTTTGATCACAGCAGCCCAGTTTGAACTAATTTATTCAGTTTGTCAGCAAACAGGGTATGTGTAATTTCTTTAGTCTTTTGAAGGAGAAAATAATTCTTATTCTTTTTTATTTTTTGTTTCTAAACAGTTAAAAATCTTCCAAACATGTAAAGAAGAGGTCTTTCAGAAGCATCTATGGATAGTGCAGACAATCTTCAGAACTGGAAAAAGCTATAGATCTATCAGCATGACACTATGGCCTCTCAAACACCTGACTGCAATTTTGTATTATAAGCTGCACTGACAACATTCCAAAGATACAAACTGTGTTTATTTATAAGTTATACTACATGGAAACACAAACTTATGTACCTCTAAATAGTGTGAAGTTATTCTATGAAGACATACCCTTAGGGATTCAGATCCAGAATCTGACAGAAAAGTAATTGCACCAAAGGCAGGAGGATTTTGGAAAGAACTTTATTCCTCTAATTGGGGAGGAATGCAATTGACTTCACAACAAATCTGTGAGAGTCATAATACAAAGACATGGACTTCACAATGACTCTGTAAAAGTCATAACATGAAAACACTTCATTCCACACATGAACAGTATATGTGGACAACTCTTATGATACACAACTTTGGATTGGGTCACATCAGCCAAGTGGCTACTTCTGATTTGTTGCTTTGCTCTTCCTTGTTCCTACTCATTGGTACTACACTTCAGCCCTCTGTGGTCTCATCTGCTGCCTTGCTGATTGTCTAGACAACTGCAAAACAAATCTCTTGACCTTCATCAGGTCTTGTTTACAAGTTCAAGGTCTTTTTTCTAGTGTAGTCCTCCACCTTCATTTACTTAACTTTCCACATAATCCTTCACACTCTATTCTTTGGATGTTTCAGTACAAAGAGGAGATAATAATTTTGTCATTTATATTTCTCAATGAGGAGCCCTCTCAAAGTGAGTAAAACTACAAATGCAATCCAAATTCAGTGTATACTCTTAATAAATGTTGCAAATGCAAGACTTTTCATTACTATGTTATTATATGCGCAAAATTATTATATTATTATGGGCACTGTAGAAAACTGTGTTAGTACGGCATTCTTTAGCCTTCCAGTGTGTTATTGCCATAGCAATAGAAGAGCACAAATGCTCATGTAGCATATAGATGTACCAAATCGATGAATCAGTGTTCTATAAAGATTTGCTCAACGTGTTGAAATATCTGTATGAATAGGACTATACTTTTTGTAGGTTTTTGTTTGTTTGTTTGTTTTCTTTTTCATTTATATTATTTCAGGAGCAGAAAGTCACCTCTAATAAGGACAGAACATGGGGTGAAAATGGAATCACTGACACAGGTGGATGATCACCTAGTGTTGTTAGATAGAGGGAAGGTATCCATTCTGTGTTTCCAGACCTTCCTGTAACGCTTGACATTTTCAGCCACAGGATACTACTGTCCACCCAACAGAACTGGAAGTGGATAGGGTGTGTATACCAAAATAATGCAAATTCCTGTTGCAACTGTAAAATTGCTTTGCTGACAGAAGTTTCCACTCATTGTCTCTCCATACTAGGCATCTTTAGGAAATGCTACTTATTTCAGATATCAGAGAACGCACTATGGCCCGGTTTCATGACTAACAGGATGGAGACACCTAGGTACCCATGCCCTGAGAAAACTGAGAGGGTAGGAGGATGGGCCTAAAAGCAAAACAGCAGCAATGATCTGAGGAGGAATGCTAATTTACTAAATAAGATATCAGAATACAAAATAACACAATAATTTACAATATAATTGGAATTGAGGTTAATAAAATGAGAGAGTGTCCAGAACTGAAGGCTTTACTCTAAAGCTGAAGGTGAGATGGGTAGGAAGCTCCCACTGAAGGTGAGCAGTAAATAAAAGGGAAGTCTTGAGACTTGCATGCAGTTTTATCTTTCCCTCAGAATGGAAAACAGGAACTGAAAGTTCTCTGGGGTATGTGGTTCTTTTTCTCTTCTGAGAACCAGGTACCCAGAAATTTGTCAGTCCATGGACCTCGAGCATTAACTCTTTAACTCCCGGTGCCTTACATAATGTTCTGATGTAGAATACCAATAACAAAAACTATAAAATTGTGACACCTGCACAGTAAGGACAATCAGATGGTAGATCCTGTCTTTCATTTTGTTCCCATTACCTCCTAGTCCTGTTACTGAGTTCCAATGAAATACAGATGACTCTAAATGCAAGAACTCTACTGATAAGCATTCTACTTTTACTCTGACCTGGATCAACTACTGCTCAGTATTGTATAGGTGTGTCCAAAACAAATGTCCTCTTGATCAGCATGTGGGTTGCATACCTGCTTTGGGCAGGAGGTGTGGTTAAGCAAACATTATCAGATGTTTCAGTAAACTGTTCTGGATTTTGTAATTATCACGAAGTGGAGCATGCTAAACCACGAATAACAAAATATACGATGAATATCCTGAGATAATTCAGATTATCAAGTACGTCTGTGATAAAAACATGAGCAACACCTTCTGGATTATCTTTGACGGTCCTAACAGCAGTTCACCTTCTCCCTTTTCAAAACTGTTCAAGAAAGTAGGAAAGAAAGAAGTTTCATTAATGATACGGACACCAGAATAAATGACATATTTGCTGAATTTGCAGATGACACCAAGCTGGGAAGGTGACAGTTACAATTATTCTAAAAAGGATCAGACTACAAAATAATCTTGACAAGGTGAAAACTCATTTGGAGAAAAAAAAAACAGCATACTACTCTGGAAGGCACATAAAGGATGAGAAAACAATTAGTTACAAGCTGTGGAAAATAATCTGTAGGCTATAGTTGATAACAAGATAGCTATGAATCTCTTTTCTGTTCTTCTGAAAAAGGCAAGCTATCTAGGGTAGCACAGAACAGAGATCAGGTTAAAACACACAAAATAATTGTCAATAGTTGTGGGTATCTGTCAAGTTGCTCTCTCTGGTTTGGGATACTGACATTGAAGGAGCTCTTGACTAAGTAGAAAGAGTCCAATCAAGAAAAATGAGAAGGATCAGAGGCCTATCTGAGACAAATTAAATCAGTCCCCAAAAGAGAAGACAGACAGAAATTGAGGGAAAACATTGTAATAGCACAGAAGCCTGCTATGAAAAGGTAGTGAGTTAGTTTTGAGAGAAAGGAAGAGGTATCAAGTTAAACCTTGTGGAAAACATACTAATACAAAAGTAGTAAATCAGTGGAAGGGACTTCCAGGAATGTCAGAAAATTCTTTTCACGATTAGAAATTTTTTAAAATTATTTAGAAAAATAAATATCAAGAATTGTATACATATAGCACAGGAAAACAGACTATAATGTTTTGCAAGGTCTCTTACAACTTTGTAATTAATCTTTTATGAATTTTAATTCCAGAGTTTATTTATTTAACTCAAGCTGCAGAAAATAGAAGCTTTGTTTCTCAAAGTCTCCATTCCATCATAGCTTTGGCCTATACATAGTCAGTTTAGGTGGCAGTTAGGTGAAAGTGTCTTCCCAGAAATGTAGAGTAGTAGGCTTACAGAAATTGAATGAGATAAGGATGGCATTCACATACATATAGAAGAGATGAAAAACAGGAACAACCTAGTAAGGTCTTGAAAAGAAGAATCTTGCATTTACTCAACAAAAGGTTCACTGAGTCTCAGAAAACAATTTCTTAAAAATGAGAAATGAGAATAGAACCAGGAACTTAGCTTCCATATTTAATAGTACAAAAAGGCAGGAGCTTGCTAGATGGAAGACTCTTGGCACTAGTTGTTTAAAGACAAAATCTGAAAGATTTTGAAAGTAAAGTTTTCATATCTGTAAGAATGTGCATTCTGACAGGAATCTCTGCTCTGATTGACACAGAAGCAGATGATATTGAAAAAAATCATAAAGATATTGAAGACATTTTTCTTACAACACAAGAGCTCTCAATCCCAACATGGAATAGATGAGGCAGGGGAGGAGAGAAACCAACACCTCCTAGCCTGGGAAGACTATAGGGATATGACCCAAGAGCACAAAGACTGTATCAGGAACACCAAGGTGCAGCTGGAGCTGAATTTGGCCAGAGGTGTGAAAAATAACAGGAAAGAGTTCTTCAAGTACACAGAACAAGGAAGACGGATAAAAGAAACTACACTCCCCAACAAGGGAAAAAGGTGACTTGGCTACATTCAACATGAAGAAGGCTGAACTACTCAGTGACTTTTTCAATGATGTTTTTGCCTTAGCCTTCATAGTGCTCTAGCCACACTGTCCAACTCACAGAAATCAAAGACAAGGACTGGGAGAATGAAAATCCTTGAACTGTAAGCGAAGATCAGGTTTGAGATTATCTGAATATGCATAAGTACATACCTGATGAAATGCAACAGGATGTCCTGAAAGACAGGCAGATGAAGTTGCTAAGACACTGTCATATTTGAGAAATGATGGCTCTCCAGTGAAGTTCACAGTGACCAAAGGAGAAACACCACCCCCATTTTTTATAAGAAAGAAAAGAGGAAAATGCTGGGAATACCCACAGCATGACTTCACAACAGAGCAGGTGGCCATAAAAACCCTGAAAGTCCAGCCTACATTAACTCCTGCTGGTGACTCTGGAGATGTTGAAGTTTTCCTCTGGGAACACAAGATGTAAAGACCTTGCCAGCACTGAGAAAAGTCAAGGTCCTGCAAATGGAGAGACACTGAGGATCCCACTTGTCAGGCTTCAGTTCTGAGTTAATGGCCATTTCTCATGGGAACAGCATGGAAATGGGTGGGTGCAGTCCTAAGGGTGTCCTGGCTTTCATGGCAAAATGGCTGACATAAAACATCTCCTAAAACCTTGGCTGAAGTAAATGCCCACCCACCATCCTGGAACTTCAGTGTGGGAGCCAGGAACATCCTTGGAAGGCACTGCTTGAAAGTGCAGCTGGATGCCTGAGAGCAAGAGGATACCAGCAGTAAGAGCAAAGACGATTCCCTTTTGTTTGGACCATGGTGAGACCACATCACCAGTTCTACCCAGTTCTGGGCTCCTCTCCAAGAGAGATCTGGGCATATTGTAAAGAATCCAGTGAACAACAGTGATGCTACTTGGAAGGACTGGAGCATCTCTCCCACCAGAGAGCTGGAACTGTTCCTCCTGACAAAGAAAGGCTTGGGAGAATCTTGTCAATGTCAATAAATTATGAGAAATCCTGAAATTGGTAGTACAACAGTTGATTCTGTTTTCTTTTGAGAGAAGATATATGAATTCAGCCTGGCATCCCACTGAAAAAAAAAAGACAGAGAGGGGCTTTGGTGCAGTGCTCAGGGGACCCATGGGTGCCATGGTCTCAAGAGTTGTTCATGTGACCTGATCTTAGGAGGTTTCAGGACCTCTTCTGGGGCACCTTTTCCTCCTACTGATTTTTGGTTGTAATTGGATGGGCTTTAAGGTCCCTTCCAATTCAATCAATTCTGCAAATCTATGAAATGCATTGGATATTTATATTATTGTCATTTCATTTATAACAAATATGCAACTATCCAATTGCAAACTTCTGAAATATATTTCATATATGAAAATTTCAGATATTCTCAGCCTGTTAACTTATATACAATGTAGACTTCCAAATCAAATTTACTAAAATTCATATTTACATCTTCATTTTTCCTGAAGGCTATTACCAAAATTAATAAGTAGTATAAGAGAATGCATAGAAGTCTTACGGGAATACATTTTAGGAATATTTGTTCTCTAATAATTTAAATATCAAGTTTGGAAAGAAAAATAGATAAGTAAAAGTGTAATGGAAAATAGAAGGGGCAGAAATTGCATTGAGAGACATCCAAATTATATTCCAAAATCCTACAAGAAGAAACGGTGTATAGATTATGCAAAGAAGTAATAAAGAAAGGCAGATACAGAAGTCTTTGAAAAGGTGGAGAAGCCAAAGTTGTCTCACACAAGTCAAACTTTGAAGGCTTTACATTGTCTGTGACCAATTTCACATTTCTACAGTAGTTCAAAATCAGTTTAGCATATTTCACATATTTATATTTATCCCTGCCAAGTTCACTGACGTAGGCACAAGTGCAGAGACACAGTTATTGCTATTTTAGAAAGAAGCTCAGAGAAGATGAAGTTCAGTAAAAGAAGCTTTGCTTGGGTCTTCGATTAACTACTAATCATTCTCACCTATCAAGATAGATTAGTATGCGATACTACTGCTAGGAGGAGATACCTACTAAGGTCTCTTTTAATTTCACATTAGATATACAAGCAAAGTGCCTGTTCCACTGGAAAACAAACAAAAACAACAACAACAAAACAAAGAAAATAATTAAAGAAGAAAAATAATAAAACTTGATATTTTCTACTGTCTATCATAATAGTTTACAAGACAGCTCTAAAGACCTTTGGGCACTTTTGAAGCAGAGTTTCAGACTGACAAAAGTGTTGAACGTTACTCCCTAGAGTCTTTCATGATTTACCACAGGTTTAATTCTTCTGTTCTACTTCATTCTCAATAAAGCAGTTGGTGGGGGTAGCACCAAGGATATCCTACATTTAGAAAGAATGTGGAAAGCCATTATGGGAAAGTTTTCTTGAATAATGGAGTTGCCTTGAGAGGGGATGACCAACATAGAGCTCAGTCTAGCTGAAAGTGTTCATCTTTGCATGGAAATGTGAAAGTAGCACACATCCTTCAATAATCTCTGTGTAACCCCACCCAAGCAAGCTAAAGAACCAAAACTTCAGAATAGTATTGCCTTGATAAGTTGTGATGCATTGTTTTTCTCTCTTTACCTAAAAGTTGGCTTCATCAATGACTGATACAAAGCTTTCAAAGTATTTTTAGTAGTTAAATAAAGATGTTTGGCACACACACACAAAAGTTTTGTTTTTTTTTTAAATTAACCAACATCAAGACTATCTTTTTTCATAGATCACACCTATCTGGGTGACACATCTGTAACTGTTTATTTAACATGACAACAAAGGGTATTTATTTCACAATTTATGTCAAATGAAATAGGAGAATTCCCTGAAAGGGAATTGAAAATTTTAACGTGGGTAGAAAATTATTTAATTTTTTTCTAAGATAGAGATTCCTTAATGTTATAATGTGTAGCTGAGCATTCTGGGATGCTTGGAAGGATACGTGCATGGTCGTTGTGAAAACTGACTGCAAAAGGGTCATATACCATGGCAAGTTTACACAGGCATATTCTGACACTATGAAAAGCAGCAAAACAGATTTATCAGACAGAAGAAACCTCCTTGAGAAGCTGTTAAAGCAGACAATTATTCAAAAGGACTATGCAAGTCTAGCACTTCATAAAGGTAGCCTGAATAAAGCAATGAAACGATGAAATGAAGCTGCTGCTATATACAGAGCTATATAGCACAAGGCAAGGGAAGTGTACTATTTCCACAAATGCTCTTGCTAAGGAGTGTGTGATTTTAAGCAAACTGACCAACTTTGCAGCAGTGGCGAAATGCTTTTCTTATTCATGGATTCATAACATTAAATAAATACTTGTTGAAAAGTACATCTAGAGGACCTCTGCTTCAATTCGTCACTAGAAGTTTAAGTACCACCACCAACATAACAGGTTGCTATGGGTCTATCTGGAATACCTCCAAGGACAAGACATTGAAAAACATCCTGGGTAACCTGGTTCAGAGCTGTACTCCCCTCCTAGGAAAAGAGAATTCCAGTAGTCCTCCCTCTACTAATTAGCCAGTGGTAGAAGGCAAACATGCTGGTGGAAGGTGATTCGTAACTGGAAAAGCCAGGTGCTTTCTTTGCAGGAATACGTATTACAAGCAGTCACATTCCAGCATCTTCCCAAGGCCTGCAGTGAGACTGATTATCTTCACATTTCTTGGTCATCTCTTTTTTTTTTTTTTTCCCTGAGATACAGCTTTAGTTTCTGCATTAATTCATTTATCTATGTACAGAGAATATGTAAATACAAGTAAGTAAATAATTAAACAAATGGTCTCTGATCATTCCAGGGTGGGAAACAGGGATATAAAATGAAGCAGCACCAAGCATTGAACAGCTATATCAATTACTTCCCCCTAAAATACTGAGGAAAAAGTTATAAATTTTCCTCTGATGTCTTTGTATTTCCCACTGGTGTTTTGTATCTCAAAAGTTAACGTACCTTACATATCAGGACATCCTATATTTTACAGTTGCTATGGCAATTGCTAATTGGATATTGATTAGAAGAGTAAGTAGTGTTCTAAAACTGCTACACAATTAGCTTCATAACCCTAAGGATATCTAGAATGGTATTAACATATGCACTCTCACTTTGAAAAATTTCTGTATCATCATTACTTTCAGGTTATCAAACACTGGAGGAATCTAACCCATTTTCAAAGCTCAGCACATCTCAGCAGCCACCTTCAGGTTTTCACATGCAAATCTGAGGTGGGTTGATCTACTGTGGGATGGAGTTCAGCATTAATAAACTGGTTGGTCTTTCTGCAAAGATAGGAAGACGTGACATTATGAGACAAAGATATTATGCTCAGGGCCATGCTGAGCTCTGAAGAAGAAAATTTTCAAAGGAGTCAAGAGAATATCAGATCTCCCCCAAAATCAAGTGGCTAGCGATTTGTAATTAGCAAGCATCTGCATCCTAGACTTGCTAAAGTCAACGAAGACATCTCAGTTTCTCTTCAGCTGATCTGGACTTGGCATGAGAGGGGGACCATGGAAGAAGAGAGAGAAAAGAATTGTATCTGAGTCTACAAAATATCCCAAGAGAAATTCTACTTGTAATTTTGACTGTAAGTTGTAAAATACCTAGAGCTGCAAGAAGATAGAGTACAATTCTAAACCGCTAACTGTGATATTCCATCTTGTTAAAATATGATATGCAAAGTCCCTAAAAGTACAATCTTACATAATAAACAGTAATTTTCACTTCCTAATCACATTTTTGTTTGTATGTTTGTTTGTTTGTTTTCAAGGACAGATATATACACACTACACAACCTGAGAAATTACTGTTATGAGTGCATATGCAAGAAAAGTATCTGACATAATTATGGTTTTGGTCATGGCTGCTGGCTAGAAATGAAGGTTTTTACAGTTTGAAAGCCTTCATTCAGTATTACATAGTTTATTTCTTGACTGTGATACTTAAATTTGTCTGATAATTTGTGCTGTTTAGTGAGCTTGTTTCAAGTTTTACATTTATTAGTTACTTTGTGCTTCTATAGTGTTATATTTCCTTACAGAATATCTAGACACTACAAGCTCTAAAATTAACTACATAGTATACATTATGGTCAATTGAAAAGCATGTGTTCTAAAACATGAAGTTTACTCATTTCTTAAAAAAATAGTTTAGAGTGTTATTTATGTAGATCTTTGGCAAATGAAGTAGAAAGATGGTGATCAGTGATGCAACTGCAGTGGATTTGTAGCGCTCAAAATAGCTTCATCTACTTTGTGTTGTTTCATACATAAGAAAAAAGTGTTTTGATATTTTACAAACTGTAGCACTTACTATACTTTTTAGACAGCAATATCCTTATTTTTAGATACTATGTGCAAAGATAAAGGATGTACATTTCATCTCATAACTAGAAATCCAGCTTGCTATTAAATCCAGTATAATTTACATTATGATTTTCTTACTATAAAATAAAACATAGTTTTTATCAAATTACATGTAATTTATGAAACAGAGGATTTTCTCTTGACAAAACTAACCAACTAAACAAACAAATAATAAAGTACATTGAAAAACAAACAAACCTTATTATTATGGTTGCATTAGAGCATTATTCTGTTTATCTTTTGGAAGTTAATGTCAAGTCAGTTAAAGAAAATAAATGACTACACTTTCTAAATTCTTAAATATGAATATTATATAGAATCAAAATAATGTCATTTAACTTAAAATGGATTGTGGAGTTACTTCCAACAAATTTATCTATATTAGGCAGCTACTAAATGTAGAAATAGAACAAAAGAGAACAAAACTGCTTTAGAGCTGCTAAACTAATAAAGAGGATCTGCAGTTTGCTCGTCTGTGCAATTAAACCAAAGCATTTATTATCCTCACTGCATTTTAATGATTTATATCTGGTATATGATGCTTAGAAAATAACATTTTATTAAAAACATCTAAATATAGTATGGAAAAATATTATAAATTCTACCCTTCTTGAGTAAAAAATGCAAGAACATTTTTTAAAGTTACTTTGAAACTACTTTCCTTGCTTTATAAAACGACACTGGCACAGATAATGTTTATTTTATAATGTAACTATGGTGACATATTTGTAAAGCAGCATGTAAGCACTCATAAAAGGGTAAGGACTTCCTTAAATGATAATAAAATAAGCTTTCATGTAAAGAAACATTGAGGTGCTACTGCTCATGTGCAACACTAGTAGCATTACCTATTTATTTATTTTCTGAAAATAACACAGGGTGTTACATTGTAGGCATGGTTACTATCTATTGGGTACAAACCAGTTTGGGTTGTTCTGGGTGCATCTATGCTACCATTTCGGTTTGAAAATGCGCTTTGAAAGTAAATTTTTTCATCAGTGTGTCTGGTTCTAGAAAACGGGAAGTATTTATTGTGAGTGCTCTTACTGCATATGTGCCAGTTTTTGTTTGTTTGTTTGTTTGATTGATTGATTGATTAGATTAATCTGTAAGATGCACTTTGAAGTGCCATCACATGGTACCATATGAGTAACTTGCAAATAAACCTTGCAAAACCTTGACACAGTTTGAAGGATGGCAACATGAAGAGCCTAACATCATAATTAGCTTTCATTACCAGCTTACAGTTTCTTTATTATGTAACTTGAAAAGTGTCATTAATTGTCTGCTTGGTGAGGAGAATGCTGTGGAGAAAAGCGTGGTACCAGCTCAGTGTCTGCACAAACCACAGATGGATTTGCTACACACCACCCAGAACTCAAATATCTGCTCTGCTCATTATTTATCTACTCACAAAAGCATATGAGGTGGATGAACATTACTCACCCCTAGATTAATCCAGACACACACTTTCCTAGATAACCCACTTTTGAAAGACAGTTTTTAATCGACAAAGCAAGATTTTCATGGCCATATTTCAGCAAACAGGAGATTCAGCATAGACATTCCATGTCAAAACTTTCACTCTTTCAAGGTAAACTTGAAGTGCATACATGCGTGGATGCACAAAAGGCTAAAACATAAATAGTACAGTTAGGCAAAATAAATGTATTGATATTAAATAGCAAGAAGGGAACCAAAACCTTCTTATTCATTGTCCTTTTTTGGAACTATGAAATTCACAGAGCTCAGAGTGAAGTGCTCTCATTTGAGAGGATCTGGCTGTGGAATGACCTTTTGAGAAGAAATGAGTATATTATGGAATTAACTTATTGATAAAGGCTTCCAACTCCAAGCTGATAACTTTAGCAAAATAAAATCTCTACTATTCATTTTCAAATGCACTTTTTCAAACCCCAGAGAAATGCCTTTCATTTTTCACAAGAGAAAGTAGATATTCTAAGTACTATTCAAATCAATATACTCTCATTATAGGAAATCTGTAGTCATCATAAGCAAGGATACAAAACTGAAAAGTTTAACCGATAACAAAAAAAGGCACTGAATGTAATTGATTCAAAGCTTCTAATGAAATATTTCATTTGAAAGTGATAACAGATGAACAAAACCTCTAATGAAAATGTGTTGATTCTAGTGTCCTTTAACTGAGATGGTTTCTACATCCTACGTGGGCAAAATAAATCATTCTTTTTGTAATATGCAAACAGCTGGGAAGAATCAACAGTCCGTTTCCTATTCCTTTTGTGTGTGCGTGAGCATGCATATATGTTTTATATGTATATGTGAGAGAGAGGAAGACTGAAAGAAAGATACAGGGATTTCAGTTCTTTCATCTTTCACAACAGAAGATAGATGATCATTTTTGGAAATGAAAGGCAAACATACTGATACTCTCCTTCTACCTTCATATTTTCTCTATGTGCCAGCAGATCTATCAGTTTCTCTAAAATATAAAAGTCTCAAAACTGACTCTACTCAACACAGTTGACTTCGGGTCTTATATCACAAATATGAGCTAAGTGTTGGATATTCCAAACACTTTCTCCCTTTCTTAGTCAGTAAATAATTCATAACTGGTAGAAATATATAACATCTCATAAAGAGAAAGAAAGCCATGTTAGAAAGGCAAAAGGCCTTGCACTGGCAACATACTTTGTGGGACTGCAATATGGAGATTCAAATATCTGGCCAAAAAGGAATCTGAACGAAATTACAAAGGGGTGTTATTCATATTCTAAATAATACTGTGGCACCAATGTGATTTGCTCACCATTCTGATGACCAGGAATTCATCTAAGCATTTTAAGTCTTACTTTCCCTGTTCTCAAAATGAGGCAAGCTTCAACACTCAATTCAGCACACTTTATGCCACAGTTCTCCAAACATGACTTAAAAGTAGGAAATCCCAACTGTATAAGAAATTGTTTATATAGACAGCAAAATATACGGATTAAATGACTTATTCACAAAAGAAGGGCGTGTAGGAATATGATAGTTTAATCTATCTATTTGAGTAGAAAATGAATGTCCTAAGCTAAGAAGGAAAGCAACTAAATTCATTGTGTTTACTAAGAATTGTAAGTGATAGATCTCTCACACAGTTGACAACTTAAAAATACAAATTATTGGACATTCTCTTCCTCAGAGAAGATGGAAGATGATGGATTGTGCTACTTAATTTAATAGTCTGCTTGCGTTAGCAATTGTACACAGAGAATGAAATACAAAGTGCAGACAGCACTGAGAATGAACCTGAACTGAGTTAGAGACAAATCTCCAGCTACATTAAGCTACTAAAATAATCTACAAGAACAAACAAACAAACCTCTCCACCACATCAGCTTTAACTCTTCCTTTGTTTTCCAACAGTATGTTAAGTTCTACACTGGAAACTTGAGATTTACAGAAATCACATTTTACAGTAGGTAACCATTCCAGAGATAGAAGAGGAAAGAATGGGACATTCTTCCAGACTGATGTAGACTGTATGGTAGCTTATGTCAGAGGAGTCTTTGAATCGCTAATTGTGTAACACAGCTGACTAATGTAGCAGTGTTTTTCTTTCCTCTGAAATTGATCCTTCCAAACAGAAGGTAAATATCTTCTCTACAGGGAAAGGACTTAATCACATGAGTATCATGAATTTTCTACCCACTTGAGAAGAAGCACTGAGGGTACAGTTCTTCCTACTCCAATGACTACGTGCATCAATCCTATGGAACAAAGCAACTACAGCAATGGTTTAACCAGCCACTGCAATATTCCTCCCACTGGGGTAAGATTTAATTAGTGTTATAATTTAACAAAGGGGCTAATATTTCAACAATCTCCAAAGCTCAGAAGGTTAGTTTCGAATGCACCGCTGCTGTTTAAAAAACAAGAACAGAACTCACAGTGACAGAAAGTTTTAACAAAGGAAATATTTTGAAAATCGCTGATGTCCAGAATATTTAACACCTTTTCCCAGGATAAAATTAATTTTACAGTTTGTTTCTATTTTTAGGGTCAACTACAAGGTTTATGGCTATAAGCATAATGCAAATCTAAATGTAAAAGTCACAGAAAGATTGCCACTAGAGATTCCATTAAGGAACACAAGATAGTGTATCTTATTTCGTGACAGGAATTCATGACAATCAGTATGTTTTTTCTATTTATGATAATTTCATATTTCTCTTTTGCATCTGTCTACAAACCTTCCAAACTTGAAGGTAGTTCAGTGAGGATGGATGGCTTCAACAAGGGCAAATCATGCCTGACAAACTTGGTGGCCTTTTATGATGGATTCATGGCATCAGTGGATGAAGGAAGAACAACTGACATCATATCCCTGGGCTTGTACAAAGCATTTGCTACTGTCCTACATGACATCCTAGATGCCATGTTGGAGAAAAATAGATGTAATGAATGGACTACTCTGGAAAAGAAATTTGCTGGATGGTCACACTCAGAGAGCTGCTGTCAATGGCTCAAAGTCAAAATGGAGACCAGTGATGAGTGGCATTTCTCAGGGATCAGAGCTGGAATTGGTGCTATTTAACATCTTTGAATGCTACTGACAGTGGGATCAAGTGTACTCTCAGTAGTTTTACATATGACACCAAGCTGAGTGGTGCAGTTGACATGCTAGAGGGAAGGGATGCTATCCAGAGAGACCTGGACATGCTTGAGAGATGGGCCAGTGCAGAATTCATGAAGTCCAACAAGGCCAAGTGCAATGTCCTGCATCTGGGCCAAGGGAATCCTAAGCACATGTACAGGTTGGGCTGGGAATAGCTTGACAGCAGTCCCTGAGGAGGAGGAGGATATAGTCTACAACTTGGCTTCTCAATTTAACCACTGAAGTCTTATGAACTCTACTTTTTCAATAGCTATGTGCTGTGCCATTATCTTACCAATTCTTAGTGCAATAAACTGAAAGCAATCTATTACAGCCAAGTCTCAGAAAGTCTATTATCTTTTAATTAAAAGAATAGTGCTGAACATATCCATAAGAAAAATACTTTTGTAAAAATTCTACTTAATTACAGGTTAATGTAAACTTCCTTTTCTAAATGCAAAAACAACAAAAAAAGAGTCATAGCACCCATGTGTTAGACTGTGAGAATGTGAAATTCCCACAGAAGCAGTATAGAGACAAAAAAAAAAAAAAAAGAAAAAAGAAAAAACAGCTGAAGGTAGATAGATAGGTGTTGAAAAGTGACTATTTGTAAGTGGTTCCTGGTACTTTTTATTTCAGTAGCATGCAAAACAGATGAGAGAAAGTAGATTTACTTTAATTTTGGAGAAACCAAGAGACAATTCAGAAACAGAGATGTTATAATCTATGACAACCCAGAACTATCTTAGTTTAGAGCAACCTACCACACACATTCATAAGTTGCCCTGACACCTGCAGAAGTATGGAGGGCACAATCTGAATTACCTAAATTAATCTTCATTAAGAAGATCTGTGGCTGGAGAGTAATTCAAGGCTGCCACAAGAGAATCTCCCATAGCATAAGATAAAGATGAATGAACTTTACCACTATTTGCACATCCCAATTGGAAGCATTATCTTGGCAAACCAAACAAAATACCACCCCAGCAAGTGGCTTTGAGCTGAATGTGACTTGTGATTTTCACTGTGCGGATGAAGACTCTTGATAACGTACAACAACAACATAAACAACAGGCAACAATGTACAGTTCTTTGATATTTGTGTTAAGGTGTTTTTTTTTTTATCTTCCTATAATAATTACACAGATGTTACATTTAAAAAAATCAGAATGGCTTGCACAACAGCCATAGAAGACTCACTATAAAAGATTACAATTTGTGAGTATATCTACTAAAGCCACAGGCTTCAGTGAAGAGCCACATGTGTTTAGTATGGTTCACAATCTTTCACTATTTACTGCAATTATTTACATGCTGAAAGTACCACATTGCTTAATAAAAACTGAAAATAGACTTATATGAACCCGTTTAAATATTAACAAATAGGAAGCTTCTAGAAATTTTATCCATTCCAAGAAAGGATGGAGAGGGCAACTGGTAATAGCTAAATCAGGAGACTCACTAGGCATCCACTGCTTTCAAATAAATGTGATAAAATCACTTTCAACCTGTATTGTTATTAAATTATTACTATTATTATTAACCTGTATTATTAAATAGGTTGAGTTCCTTTGTACCAATAAGTTTCTGGCAATACAATAACTGATGAGAAAATATTCCTTCGAAGGTGAGAATGCGGGACTGCATGGGAGTGTTTGAGCTCAGGGCACTGATGGCAGAGTTTGAGGCTGTGCAAATGTACAATCTTCTGCTCACAATCAGTGAAGTGTCAAGCAGCACATCTTGTCACCATGTGAGGAACTGAGGCTCAAAGTCAGCAACTGTAACAAGAATATGGCTTTAGCTTGAGAATGAAACACACACCTTTTAAGAAAAAAAATAACTCAGCCTATCCATCTTATTTTTTTCTTTTCCTTCTTTTTCTAAAATTAAGCTATATTTTATCCACATGCAATAAATTGCATTAATTTTGCTAATTCCTAATCTTCAGAGGAAAACCATTGTAGACTGTAACACTGAAAATATGTCCCAGTTGTTAGTTTTTCATTCCATCAGATATGTTTTACATCTACATATATAAAACATAAACCACAGTTATTGATAATGAATGCAATATACATTTTACCAGTAGGTAATAATAATAATAACACAATCCTGTATTACCAAGTAAGAAATATCTATTGTATAGCTGCCTTTTATTTTAAAGACTATTAAAGTCAAGAAGAAATTTAATGCCTTTAGGAAAAGCTTTATTCCAGTCTGCAAACTGCTGTTTTGTAAATTAAACATCTACATGTGTTATTCTGATGAACTGACTTCACTAAATCCTTGAAAATTGTATTGAATTCCTGTTTTGAAGTTTGGCTAATCTTTTATAGTACCTAAAAGGAGCAAACAATATAAAATGTGTGGCTGGGATTTACTTCTCTAACCCATTTATGTTAAACATATCTTTTCTCATCAAACCCTATATGTTTTACATGCATCAAAAAATAATTACAGCAACAAATTAATATCGCTAAGAGATTTGATATAGGTACTCAGAGGAATAGCATTACAGCCATAACTCAGATCTTGTTATCTTTGGGAAAAAAAAAAAAAAAAAGATATTGTTACAGTAGTAAAAGTATACAGTATGTGTCTAATCAAGAGATGAATTTTAAATAAATCCCTTAAGAGTTCTCAAGCATAATGAACTTAATGAAAATTAACACAGTGTGAAACAGAGCAGAAATGGAATCATGGACAGCATAAATCAGTGTTCAGACTGAAAGTTTTTAAAAGCTCATATTATAATTTTGAAAACAATTATCTTTAGAGGTCTTAATAAGGAAGAAGCAATAACACTATTATAGCCATTCTCTAGAGTGTTCCACTTCATCCTGTTATTAAACTGTTGAAATACAAATAATGCGCTTCAGCCTGGATGACCTCCATGTTTGTTAATGTAAACTCTGTTTTAAAGCAAAATCACTAGAACAAGGAGATAAAATGTTAAGCAACTTAAACAACATGTTCAAATATAGTTTAATCGAGGTAAGGTTCAAGCTCAATTAAGAGAGATAAGACAAAATAGATTTTTTTCCCTTTTCATCATAATTTAGATTACTATTGACTGATTTTAGAACAGTGACTGTTGGGTTGTTTATTGTTATTAGTGACAGGTTACTCTGTCAGCTTCCTGTTTATGGAGTGAATTATCAGGAGAACAGTTGAGAATAAAAACCAAAGACTGTGCATACTTTACCTACCTGTCTTGAGAATTTTTACCAGCAATAAGCAAGTTTAAGTAAATTTCATCACCCATCATGAACATTTTTAGAAACAGCCTCATTCTACATTTTAAAGAGGTGGTGCTCAATAATGGCATCATTTCTACTTACAATTATTATTATTATTATTATTATTATTATTATCATTATTATTATTATTATTATTATTATTATTATTATTATTATTATTATTATTATTATTATTATATTATTTCCTGTCATATCTGTCTTAATAAGAGTTTACACAAGTGTTCTAGATTAAAAGATAGTTAAAGTGGATCAGGGCCTGAAATTTATATTCCTTATACAGAGCTCATTTTTGGCTCATTATTCAATATGCAATGAACAATAATCCTAAAATAATACCAACACTACTCACTAATTCTATTTATTATCAACAGGTTCATAATTGTATGAACTGTGACACAAAGGCAGCAGTGCAGTGATTTCACCTTAATGAGCTTCATTACTATTGACTACCATGGAATGTATCTAGAACAACAACCAGCTCCCACTTTATGTGCTTAATACTATGATCTGAATGAAGATAATTGCCTATAAGAGGATGCTAAGCTCCAGTTATGCTCGCTGAGGTTTGTGAGTGTGAGATACATTTCATTCACCTTACTATAGAGATTTCATAGGAGAGTTAGTTTGTTTCAGTCCACGAAAACACTATATGCATTCCCAGAGATCCAGTGGAGATGCTATATGAACCAAATGTCTACAGAAAAAGGTTATCATAACTTTCTGTTTAAAGACAAAACTCCTGTCTGTTAAATAAATTCTATTAAGCATGGAGGAATTTACAACCTAACTGGAGTTTTCTACTGACAGAAACAAGTTTTGGGACTTCTTGATCAGAATTATGTCTATAATAAAAGAAAATATAGCAAGATATTTCTTTTCCATGTCTGTTCAAAGAAGTTGAAGGTGCTTCATGCAATTATGCTGAGGCACATGGAGAACAGAGAGGTGATTGCTTTTATCAAGGACAAACTATTCCTGACAAATCTAGTGTCCTCCTTAGACAGGATTATAGTTTTGGCAGACAAGGGAAGAGCAGCTGATTTCCTACACCTGGATTCCTGTGAAGCATTCCGTACTGTGACACTGAGCATCCTGGAGACAGATTGATTTGGTGGACCAGTGGATGGACCACTGAGTGGAGAAGAAATTGACAGGATGTCACATTCAGAGTGGTCATCAGTGGCTCAATGTCCTAGTGGAGATCAGTGAGGAGTGGTGTCCCACAGGAGTTGGTACTGAGTCTGGTATTTAAGATCCTTCTTGGCAACATAGGTCATTGGACCAAATGCAGCCTCAGCAAGTTTGCAGATGACACCAAGCTGTGGTGGAGTTGACATGCAGGAGAGGAGGGATGTCATCCAGGGGGATATGGGCAGGCTTGAGAGGTGACCCTATGCAAGCCTCATAGAATTCAACAAAGACAAGTGCAAGGTGTTATATTTGGCTTGCATCAGAACAAAAGATAAATACAGGCTAGGCAATAACTGAATTGAGAACAGCCCTACAAAGAAGGAGATGAGGGTGCTGGTGGATGAAAAACAAAGAGCCAGCAGAGTGTGCTTGCCACCCAGAAAGCCAACAGAACCCTGAGCTGCATCCAAAGAGAGATGAGCAGCAGGGCAAGGGAGGCGACCTCTTCTTCTTTGTCCTTGTGAGGCCTCAACATGCACGACTGCATCCAGGCCTGGGGACCCCAGAACAAGTAAGACATGGAGCTACTGGAGCAGTAGCTTCCAGAGGAAGCCACAGAGATAGCCAGAGGGTTGGAACACCTGAGAAGAAAGGCTGAGGAACCTCAGCTTGTTCATCCAGAGAAATCTTCTGGGAGATCTTATAGTTTAACAATACCTAGAGGGGACCTACATGAAAGATGATGAGGGACTTTTTGAAGGCTGAGTAGAGAAAGGATAAGGCATAATGGCTCTTCTTTAAAGGACAGTAGATAAAAATTAGATATGAGAAATAAATCCTTTACTTAGAGAGTGGTGAAGCATTGGCACATGCTGCCCTGAAAAGCTGTGTATTCCCCATTCCTGGAAAAGCTGTGTATTCCCCATTCCTGGAAGTGTTCAAGGCCAAGTAGGATGGGGCTTTTGTCAAACTGATCTGATGGGAGGTGTCCCTGTCCACAACAGGGGAGTTGGAACTGTATGGTCTTTAAGGTCCCTTCCAACTCAAAATATTCAGTATAAAAAGTGAAGCATTCTGTCTGCACCTTCTTTAAGAGAAACATTTCCCCCAGACATGCATTTTCAGAGACTTTTTTATCACCTCTACAAAGCTTGAGTTTCTAAGTCACACATCAAGCTTGATTCTATGTTCCTTCAAAGATTCCAAACTATTTAAATCTGCCTCTCCAAGAGCACATATAACTGAACTTGTCTATTGGGTATCTCTTTGTCTCTTCTGCTCTTCAAAAAGTCTGTAAAAAGAATTCCTCAACATTTCTTCAGTAGAAAAAGGGTATAATTTACTACTCTTTAAAATATCCAAGTCCAAAAGACTATGGTGGTGGTGGAACTGTTTCTAAAGCACTTAGAAGATTTTAACAGCCCATTTTTCTCCTTTTCAGGTGTTGTGCA
>NW_027072072.1:62500-92500 GCF_038088225.1 Cyrtonyx montezumae
TTCTTCATCTCCAACAGCTGTTTTTGTTACCTTTTTATTTTTCTTCCTGTCCCTCACAGGACATCAATAATAGTGAAGAAGATACAGTAAAATGCATGAGTGTGAACTCTCAGTTCTGTACATAATAATTTCCCTTCATCACTCATTCATTTTATTTGTGTCACATTCTGGAGCTGTGCAGTTGATTCACAACCAAAAGCCACTGGATCAATCAATGCAGAAATAGAAGTTCCATTTACTATGCTGAGAAATTAGTGGACAAGTGGTAAATAACATCTGTTCGGTTTATTTCTTCTTGTTACATTTGTGAGTAAACAAGACAACTGTAGATACAATCCAAATAGCTTTTCAAAATTAGAAATCTGATACAAGTCAAGTGGAGTACCATAGAAAGAGCTTCCATTACTGAGTTATTCCCTTAGCTTAAGTATTTACAGTTCTTTATTCCTCTTTAAACTACATGCCTCATCCCAGACACTTTTCTAACCCTCACACTTCTCTGATCCCAAGTCTCATCTAATCCTAACAGTTCCATCATATAGGAGTTGTTTCATATCAAATTTTAATTTTTTTTAAATATATTCCAACACCAAATGCAGGCATGCTTCACAACACTGAGCATATCTCTGGGATCTAAAGTATTTTTCCTGAAGTAATACTACATTTAAATCTTGAGATAGAAAAATGCCTAGTCTGAAGACAATGACAGCCACAAAACAAAATGTATATTTTTAGTTTTCTAACACATTTTCAGCTATGAAACCAACTTACGTTGATCAACCAAATTAAATGAAGTCATACAGTACACAGAAGGACAGCGGAGATCAAACTTGCACACCAGAGAACACAAGATGAAAGATTAGGAACAAAAACTAAGAAGTTTAGTTCCTGAGGCTGTGTCTCTGTGGGCTAGCAGCACAATTTAAACTCAAGAGGAATGAGAAACACACTTTTTGTTTGGAGTTCTGATAGGTCACTGGGTTGGCCAGGGGATGGGTCTTTGGATTTAAGTAGGATCTGGATTTCATAATTGCTTAACTAGACTAGTTGACTCATTTAAGTGAGCTCCCAGTGTTAATGCAGGAAACTTTTTTTTTTTTTTTTTTGACTAAAACACTGAGTTTCTGACGTTCCTTTTAATAATCAAAAGGAATTACACAATAACAATCTTAACTATGGGGGCAAAGTCCCTATTATAGAGATAAATCTAGATCTAGTGTGTAGAGATGCTAATTAAAACCATGAAAACAGAGGAGGCTGTTGAGAGGATCCCATAAAATGTTGCAAATCAACACAGCCATGCAACCTCTATGACCTTCCTTCAATGCTAAGCAAGTAGCTGCAGAAATCAGTGATTTCAGGGTTCTTTAGTGCTACCAAAACATGTCAGATGTTAAGAAAAAAAAAAGCTTTACTGTTTCTATAGTTATTCTACCACCTCCTCCCCTCCTACAGAATAAAAAGGAATTTAAAAAATTAAACAAAAAAAAAAAAGAAAAAAAAAAGACCAAGTAGCAGAAATATTATATTAAATCCAATATAATAATTATAATTAGAGATAAACAGAGAAATATGAAGACACTGAAGAAGTCCTTTTACCCACTGTTAAGCCTTCCCAAAGCTACAGCATTTTACTGGAACAATGAAAGAAAAGGTCTGACCATTTAATAAATGGGCACCAGAGGTAGGTAAGGAGAGGCAGGAGAAGTGACAAGTGACTATGACACCATGGTGAGATGTGGGCCAGCCTGGGCCATACTAGAACATATCCTCTCTAACGAACCAGCTATCAGTTGTATTTTACCTTGATCTTTCAGCTGGTCCAACCTGCTGTCCTAAAATTAACTATAGATAAATTAGATTACTATGAATTACTATGAAGTTCCCATGATTTTTCCCTCTCATCAGTATCTCTCCTGGGCATATTTCAAACACTGGTGTAGGCAGACTGCATAGCACTGATCAAGAAAATATTAGAAAATATTGATCTATGTCTGAAGAACTCTGTTAGATATGAAAGTGCAATTTTCCTGATCTGTTCCCTCCCTTTCCTTCTCATTCCTCTAATCCACGCTCTCTCCACATACACACAAACTGAAGATATCTCAACCTTAACTAGAGGGCTCCCTTTATCTTTAATGAGGTATTACAGAAAGATGAAAAGAAAACCTATAGCGAAGTTCCAATTATTATTGTAGCCTTTCAGTTGAAAATTAATTGAAAAGTCTTCATCAAAAACAGCACTATGAGAACAATTTTAGGGCCTGATCTAAGTTTAAGCTTTAATCAAATAACTAATAAACACCAAATTCAGTGAGATGGTCATAGCATCTACAAAAGAAGAAATGAGGCTCAGCAGCTGGTTTTCCTAAGCTGAAAGAGGATGTATTTTCTTTCCTTTGACTTTGTTAAAAGTATCCAAAGTTATTTCTTTTAGATTTGATTCAAAATTTTGTACCAGGACCATATTAGCCAGCAGAGGTACAAATCCAGCACCTCAAGCCAAATTCCTTTCCTTCTTGCTGACCAGCACAGAAGTTCTAAAGCAAGAGTTAGATAGAAATATATATATATTTATTTATATATTTTTTCTCTGAAAGAGTGGTCAGGCACAGGATTGGCCTGGCTAGGGAGGTGGTTGAGGCACCATCCCTAGCGCTGTTCAAGATGCGTTTAGATGAGGTGCTAAGGGATTTGATTTAGTAGTTGGGTAGGGATGGTGATAGGAGGATGGTTGGACTAGATGATCTTGTAGGTCCTTTCCAACCTAATTAACCTATGAACCTATGAACCTATACATCCCTGTCAAAGTTTTTCAAATTAAATAAGAAATTTTAATTTTGGACTCACATAGCATGGTACCTTCAGGAAAGACAGGAAGTAGTCATCAATTTATCAATTTAAAGAAAATAGTGATGATATCAAAGTAATTTTATATTATTTCAGTGTCACTGCTTTGGATGTGATTAATATAGAAGCAAATTCCTCAGTGCTTTCATTTCCCAAATCATGAGTTTAATCATTTCAGTTGAGGAAATTCTAAGAACTCTCACCAAACACTGAATACTTTTCTTAGTTAAATGGTACTTATAAAATAGCTTCTCTTCACTATATAATTATCTTCCCATTTTAGTAAACATTTCGAAAACTACATAACTATAGGCTATATGAGTAATTACAGCTCAAAGTCTGAAAAAAGAAAAGTATGAATTTCTGATGCTTCTCCATGTATTAAAGAACAATCCACTTTGGGCATTAAACCTGATGAGAAACACACACCATTTATAATTTGATTTCCAAAGATCCTGCATTTAGAAGTTATCAACTGTCTTACTGAAAATACTGTGACCCTTATTAAAAGCATAAAAAGCCTAAAATGTATGTGGGCTTTCACCCCTACAGAAGTTCTCTAAGAAATAACTCTTCTATATAAGGTTCATTATAAGCAGGAATACACTTAACGTGCCTTGGTGCATTGCAAAAATATAAGACTTTTCCTGTATTTTGCTACACAGTTTGATAAACTTCTACTTCACAATATGCAGGCCAATACCCCAAAACCAATACAGTTGCACTATAGGTATGTCCTAAATGCTCATTAGGTTAGCAAGAAATCAAGGATTAAAATTAATTAATTGATTAATCTATATTTAAATGATTCAAATGTGGCCTCAGATAAGAACAGATTGTGAATTTTATAACACAAAACAAAAGTGAATGCTCACATTTTTGTCATTACTCAGTATATGCTTACTTAATCCTTGTTATCTGTTGTAATTTTTTCACTTTTCTCACTAAACTGGAGGGTCCGGCTATGAAGCAAGAGTAAAGGCAGTTTACATTAAAACTATGGTCAAAGTAAGGTAAGAAATGCTTGATGTATGCCTTTATTATATTTTTATTCAGAAAAGAACAGCTTTTATTTCTATATATGTAGGTATAAAAACATAAAGAGTTATTAGGATATGTTAAGGGACAATAAATCAGAAACCTGCCTTATAACTGCCTTTCAGTGGAATTTTGATAAAGTCTTTCCCTTTATCTTATTGAAAGTCACAGTGGCACTTGGTGGCCAAATAAAACATTCCTTTTCTACTGTGGATGGCAAATTCGTAATGTTTATTTTTGGTTCTACATGAAGTGTAGCAAACAACATGCTTACTGCTGCTGTAGGAATATTCTTCTTCAAATGTCAGATCCTGAGCCTGCAACTTAATTGTGACAGGGCCTGGGAATTTTTTTTTTCCTCTCTGTATGCATTTGCAAACAAATTATTTATGTGGATGAACTTTCCTTGTGTACAGATACATCCAATTACAGAGCTAAACACCAGGAAGAAGATTGTGAACCAAGTCACATGAGTAGAAGAATCATCCAAATACTGGATAAGAACTAATGTCAACTAGGCCAATACCATGATCAAAAATAATGCATTATAGACCTAGAGTCATCCAAGGTTGTCTGCACTTTTAATATGTATTCTATTTTTTTACTTACATTTCAGCTTTGTGGGTTTTTTAATTATTTTTGTTTGTTTGTTTGTTTGTTTTTTATATATAATAGTGAATTTTAATTCAAACTCCTAAACTTTACATGCTAACTTTATGCTAACATTGCATTAACCATATTCCTCCATTGGTTATAAAAAAAGAAAGACAAAAGCTAAATCTATTAAAGATTCCCAAGGTCACTGGCCTGTCTTTTTCTGCTCCTCAACAAAGTACTCATTTTTCTTAGTTTCCTGTCAGTATACTGCGATATCCTTCACATCTGTCTGTGCCTTTGCTTTTATTAGCAGAAAATACAGCCATAGCTTTAGTGTCATGTGTACTATAAAGACAGGATTTTCAAGAGATTTGACAACTCTCATATTTTCCGAAGTATTCTTAATGTAACACAGAAACAGTTTATTACTGTTAAGTAGTGACTGTCTCTCCAGCTTGAATAATGAAGTCCTGTAGGTCAATATTTTATACAAAGATGCATTTAAGGAAGCATTCCTCTGCAGTCTAGCACTAACACAATGGGTGTCATGATAGAAATATATGTATTATCAATCTTTGATGCCACTATAATCAATCTAATTCTTTGAGTAGTGAAAATACAATATGTTATTGTGTTAAACCAAGAATTTTCTTCTTCCAAAATGTTTATAAAAGAACATAATAAAATTATTTATAGAGGCCAGCTCTGCTGTACCAGGTAGAATAAATTTAACCTTCTATGAACAGTGCTTTCAGCTACAGGAGATTTACATCTCCTGCCTCTAAAACAAATTTCAACAAGGTGCAGCAGCACAGTTTTTGAGAATTATAAAGCCACCCAAGCAAAACATTGTCTTCGCTATTTGAGAATATATCTCTTCATAATTAATTTCATTATTTAAAAACAAATGAAAACAAAGCCAACTTTAATGTGTTAATATGCATGAAGTTTTAAATTCTACACCCAAAATACCACGGTTAGGTCAAAATAACCCAGTAGGTCACTTCAGTAAGGAGAATAAGCTTTCAAAGAAATACTTTAAAAATATCTGTTGCAATTCTAATACCGGGAGCTATGAGTCATATTCAGCACAGATATTTGATCAGCAGAATTTCAACAGTGCAAACACTTAAAATACTGATAACCTTATTTGTACGAGTAAGCCTACAGAATTCAGTTATGCATATACTTAAGTATTTCTCTGTCTTTAAGGATATGTATCTTTAATATCAGGAGTTCTTATTTAAATATACAATAGACAGTCCTTGTATATTTCTGATCAGTTTATAAATAATAAAAATATACTTCAATTTCAGAACAGAAAACAAAACCAACAAAAAAAAAATTTCAGTCTCTTAACCTGTGTATTACTTAGAGTTTTTGAGAAAGGAAAGTGTAACATGTAAGAGTTAGCTATAAGAAGAATGCCAAGGTCAAAATTAAATGTGTTACTGAGCAATGAATGTCACTCTAATGTAATGAACTAATGTTTTTACTTTCAATTAAACAGAGTAGCTAAATAGTGCAAAAATAAATAAATAAATAAATAGAACCAAACGATAATTAAAATAGCTCTGAAAGTAAGAAGTGGACAAGTCTTGCCAAAATTGTCATCCACATGCTTTTTAAGCCTCAGCTTAGTGCACCTTCAGAGTATTCTGTGCTGTCCAACTCTCATATTCAGGAGCCAGATTGTCCTCCCTAGACAACACAAATGCTCTTTATTTATTGTCAGGATGTAAACTGGACTGAAGGAAAAAGCATGCATGGAAAACAGGGAGAACTGGAGACAAAGAGTAGAGACGCAGGGTTCATCTTGAGTGACATGTTTTAACTGGACTGTTTTATATCCTTGTGAAATGCCATTCTAACACTGCTGCGTTTGAATTTATTCCAATTGCTTGTAGCTTCTACTAAACAACAAAAAAGTAAAAACTAGACTAATACACCCTAAACTTCTGTCAATCTTTCCACTTCTTTCTCCACACGTTTCTTTTAGTCTTATCCCTTCCCCAAGAATACACATTCCCAATAATATGAGTTTGCATTCGCAGAAACAGTAGTATTAGGTCTGCCACTACTGCACATGATGGATTTCTGCCCTTCCATGTGGCTATCCAGAAAATTCTATTCCTTTTTTTCTTTAATTTTTTTTCCTCTAGGAGTATGTGTTCACTTAGAACAAAGAATAAGAAAAAAGAAAAGGGCAAAAAACCAACACAAAGAAAACAACAATATTCCATCTGTTTTTTAATCTCCAAGATGTTTTACAAACACCATCAGTCTTGCCGATACCTTACTGAAGTCATTCTGCAGACTGCACAGATGTGAAAATCGACCTGTGGAACTGAAGTGAGTCACTCAAGGGTACAGTATGAATATGTATCATAATCAAGATTAGATTTCAGGAGCCTCCTCCTTGAGATCCTTTTCATAGTCTAATGCTTTTCAGGATGAATAAATTATAGGATTTCAAGGATAAATGTGAGAGCGAATGAGTAAGTTATAGGGAGACACGATCACAGCCCAGTCCTGTTACAGCCCCAAAGCATGCTCACTCTTACATAGTACACTTACAAGACTCTTAATAGCTAAGAACAAATGTAGTTTTAAATGTATACTATTGAGAAAATTCAGCTTCTCCCTAGGACATTGAAGGAAAACCTTTTCAAATCATTCTCTGCAAGTATTCTCTTGCAAATTGACCCTAAAGTCAATTTAATTTGGAGGCAGAGGGTTTTCTTCATGTTCACTATCTGAAGGAAGTACCCCTGCAGATTAGCTTACAGAATCTGAATATGTAGTAGTTTCAAAGGGGCATCAAATGGACATACTCTCCTCCAAACATCTACATACCTAAATTTCTATTTACATTCATTCTCAAGAAAGTTTGTGAGCTTTTGTTTAGAGCAGTAGCCTTAATCTGTCTAGTCCAAGTCCTCACTCATGCCAAGATCACTGAGTGCAATGGGATCACCACACAACAGGTGGCCATGAAATGAACGTTAGTGCAACACACACCTCAACATATGTGGACTGAGTCTCAGATGACATGGAGGCTGTCTGATTTCTGGGTGAGAAAAGGACCCATTAGAGTTGTAACGGCTTGTAAGGCCTACATCATTTTATAGGTATCATAATTAGCCAGGTTATTTTTTTAATAAGAGGGTATAAGTAACAGGTACTGTTTTCCAGTTAGTTTTCAGAGCCACCGAGCTTCAGAGAGCTATAATATAGTAAATTTTTCACATCAGTCTAATGCTGCATTTGTGAGGAAAACAAACAAAAAAGATGAATTCAAACCTTTTGTTATATCACTTTACTGTTTTCTAACCCCATGCATTATGATGCAGTGGATAGCATAAGTGAGCTGCCAGGTTGTTTCATGCTACTACATGAAGAGAGAATTATTTTTTTATGGTTATATGTCAGGATGATGACATTATTCATACAAGCATTCACCAAAAAAAAAAAAGTTCAATGTTCTAACAGTACTGTCTGAGGTAGTGCTGTATCACTTCAATATAATAGAAACAATAGGGGAAAAGAGTTAATAATGATAAAATGCTCATTAATTAGCCTGAGTTAATTATTCTCCCAGTCCTACACTGACCTTTGCCAGACTCTCATCTGTCTGAGAATCTTACATTTTGCTTTCAGCATCAAAGGATGTGTTTTCATTCCATACACTACACTTTAGGGCCAAGATAAAACCATGAGTTTCTACTAGTGAATGCTGATAATAGTTCTGGCTTGCTACAGTCCTACTCATCCATCTTGTATGTATGACTTTCGATGGGGAACAAAAAAAAGAGCATTAGCCCACATATCTAACCACATCTGTGTGTTCTTTGGTAGATTGAATAATTATGAACGCATAAGTAACACACAAAAAGCACATCTTGCAGTGACTCCTCATCTGTTTTCTTTACACATCAAGATCATTAATTTTCATCATTAGGAATTTTTAGGTCATGTTTTGACCTATTCCACTCTCCATGTTCAGAGAAGGGCAACAAAACTGGTGAGGGGTCTGGAGCACAAGTCTTATGAAGAGCGGCTGAGGGAGCTGGGATTGTTTAGTCTGGAGAAAAGGAGGCTCAGAGGAGACCTTATTGCACTCTGCCACTTCCTGAAGGGGGGTTGTGGTGAGGAGGGGGTGGGCCTCTTCTCCCTGATAAAAATAATGACAGGACGAGAGGGAATGGCCACAAGTTGTGCGGGGGAAGATTTAGATTAGACCT
Source organism: Cyrtonyx montezumae (assembly GCF_038088225.1). Lineage (NCBI taxonomy): Eukaryota > Metazoa > Chordata > Aves > Galliformes > Odontophoridae > Cyrtonyx > Cyrtonyx montezumae. The sequence continues at coordinate 71,230 of NW_027072072.1, forward strand.
GAGGAAACATTTTTTTTCTGAAAGAGTGGTCAGGCACAGGATTGGCCTGGCTAGGGAGGTGGTTGAGGCACCATCCCTAGCACTGTTCAAGATGCGTTTAGATGAGGTGCTAAAGGATTTGATTTAGTAGCTGGGTAGGGATAGTGATAGGAGGATGGTTGGACTAGATGATCTTGTAGGTCCTTTCCAACCTTATGAACCTATGAACCTATGAACCATATTTCATAGCTACTAGAAGTAATTCAACAAAGTTTCGAAAGTATAGACCATTGAAAATACATTAATCAGAAGGTAATATCAACAGACAATTAAGACTTGGCATGTACCAGTTCAGAATCTAGCCTTTATTACATAAATACTATCACCATTTATATAAAATTTCAGCTGCAATAAAATTTAGACTAAGCAACTTTTATATCACTGCATTATTCCTAATTACAATTGATGGTAATTACAAACTGAAGCAAGAGCAGAGGATATTATCATGTAAGAACCTCTCCATTGCCTCAAGATATATAAAAACAACTAAAGTGTCAGCCTGGCTCTTGTAAATGCTCTAGCTGCAGCTCTTTTCATTACCATCCTCATGTAATCTAATTTTGTCAATGGCCTTGGCTAACCTGGAACAGATGCTGTAGCTCAGATCACAATACACTGAAGTTCAGCACATAATATTTTTCTAAAAAGAAAGAAAGGGAAAAGACTGCATGCATAAAGGAGTACTTGGTCAGTGGCTCGTGGTGCTCACTTTCAATAAATGTCAGAAATGCATGACATCGTGCATAACTTGCAGACAGGTAGGGGCAGGATATAGCATACATTCATTGACCCCAACATTTGAAGCACAGATTTAGGCTCTGAAAATCCAGAATAACAGCACTGTGATCATTTAAATAGGCTACATTGTTTATATTACACAAGGGCTGCTCCAAAAGTAATACCTCACAGTTTATTATGCTGGCCCATAATACATCTCAGCAGTGACCACCACAATGCCTCTGCTGGTAAAGACGGTTATGAGCCTGGAGTGCACACTCTTGCTCATTGCTGGCAAAAATGCATAACTCCTTGTGGTGACTGTGTTGAAAAAAAAAGTGTTTTGTAGCTGAAAATTTGCTCTATCAAATACTGTTATTGTGTGCTTTGCATCCTTTATAATTTCCATGAAAATAAATCTGAGGCATTACTTTTGGAGTGACCTATGTATTACTAGTTATATCCTGATGATCCCATATACAGTCTACAATGGAAGAAACTGTAGTTTGCCTCAGTTAAGAACTGAAAAAATATATATGAAAAACTCTTAGAGTCTCTATTTTACATACTTACTGCTTATTCTTCATTTCCCTCTCTCAGGATGACGTGATTTTTAAGTAGAATACCTGGTTTCCATTTAAAAATAAACTATCCAGTTATAAACTTACTGATGAACAATGTCTCACGTGGTACAAAAAAGACATTATTCACGGGATCAGTGAAATGTTGGGTGCTGAGGATCCCCCAGTGTTTGGCCTTGTTAGGACCCCAGCACACCCTCACCTCCAATACCACTGTTCAGTAATGACCGGCAGTCTAACAACAGCCCCTGTAATGTAGGAATTCCTCCCTGCTCCTCTCTCTCGTCCTTATAAACCACCCAGTCCCAAACATTGTACTAATTTTTAGGTGTATGTATAGAAAATAAAAATGGAGATATAGTTGACTATGTATTAAAATGACTTTAAAAAATCAACCATATTCTTCCAGTGAAGCTAACTACAGGTGAAGAAGTTACACAGCAGCCATTCTTTCTCTTATGGTTGCCTCATGCTATGACAGTAATCTGTTTTTAGCTCCTCATAAAGCTTTATTATACCAAAACCATTCAGGCTGAAATTCTGTGTGGTTGCGATTGTTTTAAGGCCCTGTCTTTTAAAACACTTGAAAACGAGATCTTTCCCCTTGAGACACTGAGGAAAATCTGTAACATTGCTGATGATTTTAGAGAATTTTTAAGGAGTTTGATACTTGATGCAATAAAATCTTCATGTTCAGCAAGAATCAGTCCTTAGCTTGAGAAATTTGGTGGCCTTTTATAATGGATTATTAGCACCAGTGGATAAAGGAAGAACAACTGATGTCATTTACCTGGATGCTTGCAAAGTGTTTGACACTGTCTCACATGACATCCTGGTAGCTAAATGAAAGAAAAATAGATTTGATTAACAGACCACTCTCTGGATAAAGAATTTGCAGGATGGTTGCACTCAGAGAGTTGTGGTCAGCGGCTCACTGTACAGATGGAGACTAGTGGTGAGTGTCATCCCTCAGGGATCGGTTCTGGAACTAATGCTGTTTAACATCTTTGTAGGCAACATGGACAGTCAGATCAAGTGCACCCTCAGCAGTTTTGCAGATGACACCAAGCTGAAGTGACATGCTAAAGGGAAGGGATGCTATCCAGAGGGACGTGGACCTGCTTGAAAGATGGGCCAGTGCCATTCTCATGAAGTTCAACAAGGCCAAGTATAATGTCCCACTCCTGGGTCAATGGAATCGCAAGCACAGATAACAAGTCGGGCTGGGAATGGCTTGAGAGCAGCCCTTGAGGAGAGGGATTTGGGGGATGCCTACTGATGAAAGACTCAATGTGGGCCAGGAACGTGTGCTTGCAACCAAGAAGGCCAACCATATCCTGGGTTGCATCAGGAGAAGTGTGACCAGAAGGTTGAAGGATTTGGGAATACAAAAAAAGATTATTCAGAGCAGAAGCTGTGGAGCAAGATAAACAGCATGAGAAAGGAAGGCTGAGAAGCAAGGACACTCCAGAAGAAAAACAAATTCAAGAATGTTGTGTGATGGCAGCATGATGATGAACCTGACTGGAGAAAGAGCGTGTGACTTGGAACTACTCATGACCCTGACTTTGGATAAGTGCCTGCATGCGTGGGTAAGGAGTGCTAGTGGAATATTTGTTGATGTGTAAAGGCAGGTGGGAAAGTTAAAAGAGAAGACTTGTGAATGTATATAAGGGATGTTAGAACCTGTAATAAATGATTTGGATCATCCACTTCTGACTGTGCTTCAGATGCTGCAGGAGGAGATGATTATGCCCCCTTACTCTGCTTTCATGAGACCCTCCCTGGAATACTGCATCCAGTTCTGTGCCTTCCCTCACACAAAAAAATCTACCCATTGGAGCAGGTCCAGAGGAAAGCCATGAGGATGATTAGAAGGCTGCAGTATCTCCCCTGCAGGGATAGGCTTGATTGAGTTGGAGCACTTCAGCCTGGAGCAAACTCTGAGCATACTTTATAGTGATTTACTAGTACAAGACGGGTGTGTACAGGAGAGCTGGGGAGGGACTTTTAATGAGGCCATGTAGCAACAGAATGAGGAGAAATAGCTTCAAACTGGAAGAGGATAGATTTCGGGTCCACATTAGGAAGACATTCTTTACTGTGAGGGTGGTGAGACACTGGAGCAGGTTGTCCAGTGAGGCTGTGGATGCCCCTTCCCTGGAAGCACTCAAGGCCAGGCTGGATGGGGCTGTGAGCAGCCTGGACTAGTGGGAGGTGTCCCTGCCTATAGAAGATGGGTTGGAACTAAGTGATCTCGAATGTCCCTTCCAACCCAAACTATTCTATGCTTCTATGAAAATGTTGTAGGGGGTTTTCATGAAAATCTATTTTCATCAATTCTAAGTTGCTATTTCCATACGCTCTGCTCCTAATTTAGTGAAGTTCTCCACCCACACAGGGTATCCACATAGCACCATGAGGACAAACCACTCATCTGAAGTGCATCCAGTCTAATATCACCGCTCCAGATGGAGTTTCCATGACAGAACCATATTATACACTGCAGACAATAAAGATTTCAGCTCCTCATCCTAGCAACCTATATCTTGCTAGCCAAATAATTGAGAGACATGTATTTTAACATCTAACAGATAAAAGTGTTGAAAATGTGTGCTACTACTTAGTGAGAAAGTGTTCTCATCTACAAGCTTTTATGTAAAAGACGATTGCCCCCTTGATCATTTAAAAAGAAAACATTTGTTTCATTTTGTGAAAAGACTGCTGTACATTAGCCATAAGCATGCTTATTGGATCTGGAGATTTGCTGGAAAACCAACTAAGAGAGAGCAGCTTTATATGTCTTAAGTGTGTTAATGTATGAATATTTGCTTGATAGTGCTTTGTGTGTACAACAGCTCTCTTACCCCTGCCAAAACAATGGAGAAGGACCTGAGCTAATGTACACAGACGTACTTCATTGCAGGCTGTACTCTTTGGCTGAGTGGCTAGACTGATCTAATACTTAGTTCACTGTGCATCCCTACATTAGCAAGCTGAAAAGCACACTTCCATCCCACTCATAGCTATCTAGCTAGATAACTTGGAGGATTCTGGAGATAAAACTCTCTCCTTCAGTTAATTTTATGGCCTACCAGATAACAAAATCTATGGAAAGACACCTCCTCAGTGCTGAAATTGCCTATTTCCATGTCATAAATTAGCCTTTATCATAGAAAAACCCTTCAGGTAATTCTGAACCTTATTTCAGACTTACAGGTATTGCAGGACCTTATTCAAGTCATGCAGCAACACAGGAATCTATAAACAGAATGCATGGGACATATACCATATCCAAAACACTACAAAATAGTAACTAGGTGTAAATGTCTAAAAGAACAGGAATAAAATGAAAGTCACATTCATATTTTAATAAATTCAATGATGCTTCTTCCACATTTCACCTAGCTCATGTCATTAAGAGAGCTGTATCGTCTAATGCGAGTAAGTGTTTAATTACACTTCCAGAGAAGTGAAATCTCACTCTAAATACCAGTTTCACTGTTTGGGAATTGCACAGATTCATACTTCCACATGACCCTTGACACTGTATTCAGAGTCAAAGAAAGGATATCTTTTCACTTCCTATGATACCAGAAGGCCAGTTTTGATAAGATAACTTATCTTCAGAAAAGCTGTCATTTGCTCCCTTATTAGCAATTATATCTGTACATTACAGTACAAAGAAGTACTGGAGTTAAGGTGTTCCCTACCACTTGCTGGGGCAGTACTAGGCTGCATTTTTTTTTTTAACTTGTTTTTCATTCACATATTAATAAGCACAGAAACTAAAGATAGAACTGCCTCTGGGGTACACATTTTTAATAAACCTATATCTAAAGAGTATCGCAAATAGACAAGTTTTGTCTACTATTTTTTTACACAAATCTTCCCTCACATATTAACATTCATAATGATTACATTTCCTTTCCCATGGTTCTCCAAACTCACAAGTACACATTTCTATTTTGCATAAAATCTCATCTGTTACTGACTCTGGATTAATCAAGGAATTGATGATGATCCTTTTATTTGTGCTTTAAAGTCCATGATTAAAAAAATATTTAGGTGATTTTGAACACAATTCAACTACACATCTTCTGGGGTTTTTCTATTTATGATCAATAAAGAAAGATGAGAGAAAAATGGCAAAAGCAAAAAGCTCTAGCTATGATTATATTAAGGAAAAGGTGAAGATGGAGAGTCACTGTATTGTTAATACCATAGGATTATATGGCAGTTCATATGCTTATTTGATTATGTTATACAACTACAATCCTTGTTCTGAAGACAAATTCCTAAGCACAAAACACTGATCTCCTCAGAGAGTTAAAGCATATTTTTAGATGAATTTTCTAGTGGAGTTTCTTGTGCAAGTTATGTAAAACACTAAAGCACTAAGCTTAACTGCCTATAGTATTTTCTTAATCTCCATATTCTATTAATAAGGAATCAGGAAAATAATTAAAATCAATTTAAATACTGCAGATATTTTAGTTGATGCTATATGACGAAGCAGGTTGCAAAGAAGCTTTTAAATGTTTATGAAGAAGCAGCAAATAGCTTATTGTACATGAAAACATAAAGATATTCAAGCTTCAGTTAACACACATATAGTAAGCAGACCATTAGGAGTTAACAGCTGTAGGCTAGGTCTAAGTCAGTATTAGATTCACACATCTTGGCTTTTTCTTTTTCCAGAATCAATATCTGCAAATAATAAATGAGATCCCAAAGGGTTGAGTTAAGCTCCAACCACCACAGAGTAACTCTGCAATTGGTCATTGACTCAATAATGCAGGTGAGCTTCACACTGTAGAACATCTTTAGCACACTATAATAGAAAATTAATAGCGTTCAAATCAGCAGCAGGGTTACCCTAAGGATTACATAATAGCTTGGGTTAGAACAATCATCTAGCTCCAAGAAGTGTAAAATGTCATAAAACAAGAAAGAGATAGAACAGCTCCTACATTAGGCATAATTTGTGTAGTGTACACTGACTTTCTGAAAGCATGTTAAACAACAAAGATTAACATTATAAAAGTGTACTGTTGAAAATACTGCCAACAAACCGCATTGCAGTGGTGTCCGTGGGAAATATGAAGCTCATATATCACTGTGCTGTTAATAATAATAGAAGAATGCAGAATTTACTACTCTACTAATACAGAGGGCTTCACACTAGCTACTACGACACTATAACACAATGTGTAAAAATAACACATTCAATAATGCATGCACTGGGTACCAATACCTGCATACAAACACAAAACAACAGAAGCGCTCTTGCCTTTATCAGCTTGCAAATAAAATAGCAAATGGTTTTTACAAACTGTACAGATTCCTAAATGCTTTATGACAGATCACCGGTGATTACTACTTTGGAACATGTTAAATTGAGTGTGCATGTGCATGAATACCCGGTAACAAACTTAAGCAGGTGAAGGATGACATGAGAGAAATTTACAACAGATTAATATGATAGCAGCCCAACAGCATGAGGGACTAATAAGCACTTGGAGATAAAAACAGTATTCCCACAAACCTTAAACAATGCCATGAAACTCCTCTGCACAGCCCAAATACCTCTCACCCTGAAAGACACAATGAGCTGCATGGTGTGTAACTAAATACCAATTATTATTATAACCACTTTTATTATTATAACCTGAGAACCCTTAGGACAGTTAAGGGCCCAGAGACAGAGCTGAAAGAGATTTGATTTAATTTGTGTACCACTTTAGGACAGATAGACACTGCAGACACTATTTCTAATTATTATAAATTACAGCTTTGCCACTGTATTAAGATTGAAAGGGAAAAGGCTTTCCATAATATTTTTATTGGTGAAAAAAAAAAAAAGGCATTACCAACCCAAGCCCCCAAAGTTGTTTAGGTGGATTCAGTTTGTTTAGTAAATAAAATACCTACTTCAGCTTCTCTCAGTTCAATGTTGAACTGCAAAACATACTTACCATACGATGCTGATTATCCCATATCCAACCAGCATTTGTGTATTTCCACTGCCTCTCTCAAACTTTCTGCATAGGTCTCTGCTGCTCCACATTTAAATAGGACTTGACACACATATCACAGTCATTATAATGTAGAGTTCAGACTTACCCACAGGCTGCCATTATCCCATACATAGCCACAGCAAAACGCAGCTTGTGGCATTCCCCGCCGGCTACTTGTCTTACTTTACAGAGGAGTAATGTCCTCACCAGCTTGGCACCAGCTGTAAGAATAAAAGATCGGTGTGGAGAATCAAATCCTCTGCTGCTCAGGTGCCTTCTCCGTGGCTCTTTTTCGTAATGACTTGTGCCATACACAAAATGGCACCTCTCTTTCAATACGGAGAGGTTCGAGCTTTATATACCAGGCGTGTGAATGTGAGTGTACCACAAAACAGTAGATCCTTATCATGCGCTTGTTAGCTTGTCCAATCTATGGCAATCACTTCGGTCCCAGGGGTTGAAAGACACAAGACACAGGGAAAAAGGGAAGCAAAAGCTGAAGAAAGATCAATACAGCACTGTGAAACAAGAAGTGTAGGCTATTTACTTTTCATTGATCTGATGATGCAGGAGAAACACCTCAGACTGGCATTAAATTGAGGGAATACATCTTCTGTGTTTTTTCACCTCAAGGTCAAGAAAGAGCCAAAAAGAAATTAGAACAAACAGAAACTAATCACAGGAGTAAAATAAAACTATTAATCCACATTACAAATCCACACGGAAACATAATTAAATATCAGGCTGAATAAGGTTCACAATAAAACAAATGTTGCCAGTTCTTATCAGTTTCAACTTGCACTTGGACTGACTGCAAACAAACAAGAGACTATATGAGAAAAGCTAAAACAAATCAAAGTCTAATGCTAGAGGCCCACTTAGAAAAAAAAAAAAAAAAAAGCCCTTACAGTACGTATGCTTGTATAGAATTAAAAAGATATACTGTGTCAAAGGCAGAACCATGCTTTAACCCACAACTTATTTAAAAAAATACAATTACGTATTTTCTGGGGCTCAAGGGAAACGATGGATATACTTAGACCACTGCATTACCTTATCTTGCAGGAAGGAGATGATAAAGACCTTGCTGTGATTTAAAGATTCTGAGGCTAAAGAAAGAGGAAAAAAATAACACAACTGGATATTTAGCTTCTGTACAGACTAACAAGTACAAAAAATAGACCATCAAGTCTTACTGCCAGAGACAACAGCGACGCATCTGAATAACTGGAAATAAAGCCCTGGAAGAGCTCGTTAATGAACACCCAACCAGTTGTTTACACGCCTGCCTAGAAATTTCTCAAAATGGGGTTCTTTGAAAGTATCCTAATAGGATTTCATAGCATAGAAAAGCAGACACTACTTCAGAAAGCCATTAAAGTTACGTACCTTTCATAAACACATTGGATGCCCATGTTGCTTTGTGGAATGAAGAAATTGCTAAGACAAAAGGCCACCTCCTCTATGAGGTGGTAGTTCTGCTATGGGGAGGTGATTAGTGCTTATCACAAAATAAATAACCACTGTGGGATGCAATTGCACATAGCACTTGCTGAAAAGAAACATAAAAAGGAAGTATAGGGAAGTTCTAAGAGCTAGACTCAAAGAGGAAGAGGAGATTGTCTCCAAACTTCCTTGCTTATATAAAGGTGTAGACCTGCTCGGGTATACTGCAAAAATTGCTTGCTTATTCTAAGCGATTCAAGGAATTATCGTAGCCACAGTCCAAACTCAAAGACCTTTGTTTCTATGTTAAGACAGGATACTCCTGTATTAGATCAACCAAATATATTTTGGATAATTGTAGCATTGGAACTAAAATAAAAAAGAGATTAAAGGAAATAAAAGTAGTAATGCATATTGCATATCCCAGCTATTGGTGATTATTTTGGAAATTACAAGATGTTATTTTTACCAGCAGCCCCTATTTAAAGAACATTTTCAAACTTGACCAGGTTGTGCTGTAGAAAAGAAATCTGAAGAAACCTGCCACTATTTGCATCCTTGTACCCAAAGTTAACAAAGGGCTAACAACTGGAAATAATTACATTTTCTGTTACTACAGGAAAAGAGTGCTTGTTTATTTTAGCATCTATGTAGCATTAACAGAAATTGGTTAAATGTATTATTATTGATGGAATTTGTATTGAGAATTGCTCAGTGTGGGGCATGGTTGTTTTTTTTCCATGCCTTTTGCTTCCTGTTTCATTTAGTGTTGGTTTGCAGTTTCTGTTATCAATTTCTTCTGTCAGAGTAGTCTTCTAAATTGGGATTAATTTTAATGACCTAAACCTCTTTTAGTACTGTGTCTACTTGAGAAGAGCTGCATTCGCCCTGAAGCAGATTTGCCCAGCCACATCCATTGGTCTAATAAACAAATATACCTTTCATCATAAAACTTACCCCTGAAAAAACCTCAGTCATCAAACTCAGATCAAGTTTGGAACAGCCTCTTCAAGTTAATTTTGCTTAACTGTTCAAATGCACAATTTTCACCAAATCTTTTGCCTTTTTTCTTCTTCTTTTCTTTTTTTTTTTTTAGTCTTTTGATGATAAACAAAGAAACCCCGACCCATCAAAGTTTATGCAAAACAACATCCTCCAGGAGAAATCCTGCCAGAACTACGAAAGCAAAGAAGCCTGCCAACACAAGACAGCCATTAAAACACACACTGAGGTCCCACACTGAGACATATGTTAGCAAATGAAAACAAACCATGTCAGCGAAATCACGTGCAAAGCACCAGAGCTTACTGACACAAATAAAGGGCAGAAAATTTGTATTTCCAGATAAGCATTCATCACAAGGCAATTACTCCCTGTCATCCAGGCCATCCCCTTTAACAAACCCAAAAGGTATCTTCAAAAGATGAAGTTCAAAATGGGAGTTAAAATTCATAATTATGTTAAACACTGAAAAACAGGGACCAAAATTTTAATGGTATGTAAATCCCTTCATGCACGGTTCACCTCATAATCACCTTTCACATGCCCTTATTCTCATGCTACCTTCTCTCTATTCATTGCTCTTCACTCTTCCCCATCACTCCCCTGTATCACAGGTATTACGCTTCCTCTTTTGTGTCAGCCCTGACAATCAGATTCTCTATATTTGCTCTTTTCATATTTGCTCATGTTGTCTATAGAAAACCAAAACAAGCAATTAATACCAATCAGTCATCTAATGATTTGGTGTAACTTCAGACTATCAAAGGGCTTTAAACTGTACTTACATTCTTGATGGTGAGATTTTGCACTAAAATGCACTTGAAACAGTAATGGGATAAGACAAGGAGTTTTGTGTTTCGGATATTTTCCTATGGACTTTAAATTTCTCACTCTGAGAAGCTACTCCTAAGTAGCTCTGTTTGCACTATTGTTTAAATATTTCACATAGGTAAATAACAAAGATAATTTACAAAATTGTGGCTTTTTCAAAGAACACTGATGTCCTTCCAAGCAGCACCATTTCAATTTAAAAGTGTTTAAGGAAGTATTTCTGTTCAAACAAAAAATATATTAGCTTGCAAAACTATTAGACTGAACTGAAATTATAATGAGCTTTAAAATGTTAGGTTCAAGACAAAATGTAAACCCACACAGTTATAAACAAATCAAACTACTGCCATATTTCAGAAGCTGAAATAAAAAACTCATCATTGTACAGCACCAGATAGGAGAAACTTTGCACAGTTTTGTAAAAGGTAATTCCTCTAGCAAAGAATTTGTCCACATCACATTTTTTTTCTAATACACTTTAGTAAAGACAGTAAAATATACAAAGGTTATGTTAAGTAATCTTTGTTTCCACACCTAGAGACTTTTGAAGGCTGTAAAATTTCCAAATCAAAGGAATCAGTTGAATTTTCAGAGCTAAAAACAAGTGAAACTTAAACACATACGCAAAGTTTGCCACTAGTGTATAAGATGATGGATAGTAGAGAAATTATTTTATATACATAAGAAGAGGCAGTATGCAGCTGTCAAAACATTTACTCTGCTTGCAGGTTAGTCATGTACTTTCTGAAAATGAACGTTTTACAGCAGGCAATAGAGACTAGTGTGTGAAAATTAAGAGAAAAAGACACCTCTGCCTTAATGAGAGACTTAATAATGTTAGAATTGCTGGAAAATTTCATTAGGCATTTTAAATCCGATTCAATTGCTACAAAAGCTATTGTAAATCCTTCTGTAGTTGCGTAGGCCTATGAAGTCTAGAGTTTTCACATCTCATAATTTTGGTCTTCAATTCAAAGCTCATCTGAAGAGGAGATTTATATCTACAGCAACAAGATTCTGCTTGGATTTCACTCGCACACACTCTTTGTGGCTTCTTTCATTGCTTTTCCATTCTTTTTCCTTTGAAATGCCAGCAGTGACTGAGCAAGTCAAAAGCCTACACATTCAGACCAAAAATATCACACTGCAGGCATTGTACACCAGTTGTATATGTGCTCTTTGAGAATCAGAAAAGCATTGGTAATGAAATGCTAGTTTCATACAAAATGTTCAGAACACAAAACTCAAGTTTTTCAGGTTATTTTGATTAAATATTCAAGATTTACAAACCTTAAATAAACTCTAAGTGATTTTTCCCCCTTAAGACCTCTGCTTTCATTTTTGATCATAAAAAACTGTATTTCCCTGTTCATACATGTACCCATATTTATATACACCTATGCACATATTAATAATATACAAATAATGAGGCGAAATATAAAATAGTTTTCTAATGAGAAATTCTATTTCTCATTTTTTTGATGAGAACCTTACCCCTACTGACACAACTGCATATACATACAGGAATTAATGCCAGATAACTGTTCTTCCACCTCATTTAGTACAATTATATTTCCAGCTCTTCTTTCCCACTAACCTTAACGTGTGGCCCATGGATGCAGCATTCTTACACAGCACAGAAACTGTAAAACTAAAGTTTTAAAACATGGTTTAGAAAAGATTGAACAAGCAATCCCAATGAACAAGTCCTCCGCTATCTACCCCAACCACAATGAAAGGGATTAAATGAGAACTTATCTCTGACAAAGCTGATATGTCTCAAGTGAGTAGTGAAGATGTTGATGAATTCTGAACTTCCTATGAAACTGAGAGCAACTCTTCATTTTCATACACTTGTAATAGCAGAACATTTTGTGATACCTACAGTTTGTCCAAAAATGATCACAAAGGCAGTATGGTGTTAGCAAATGCATTACTTTTGTATATGCTGAGGATGTGCTGTGCAAGCCATGCTGTAAATGCACCAAGGCCTGAAGGTTCAGTTGTTGAGGGACAGTACAATTGTATCCTCCACTATGAGACCAGAAAATGTCACAAGTGACTTCTGGCACAGTGAATCACTAATGGTCCTGAATACAAGGAAAAAAGAGGTTCACTTTTCCCCTTTCTTTCCCAGTCCTTACTCCAATAAATCTTAAAGAAACAGAAGCCTCTCTCATAAAGGAACTACTTCCCTTCTTTGGGACTTAAAGATCTCTCAGTATGTGACAAAGAGTTTTTTTTTTTTTCTGTCCAGTTCTGAAGCATGAAGACAGTGATGCTGGTTTAAAGTTGGTCAGGAGCACAGCCACCTCCAGCTTCTTTCTTTCCACTGTAGCTGAGAACAGATGGGCCGCACAGATCTCTATCCCTGGAGAGTAAGAGAATGGGAGAAGCATGCAGCAGAACAGGCTCAGACCAAGCAGAGTGACACAAATTAGACAGACATTTCTTCATGGATTTATAGAAATACTGGTACTTAATTCTGCTAACAGTTGGTACTGCATACTCTTCAGGCACATGATGCTGTGATCCTGTCAACCATTACTCCACTACTGAGTTTGAGAGAAGATAAAAATAGTTTGGTGAAACTAGATGAGCTTTGTGCATTTGGTGTTTTATCACAGCCACCAGCTTTCTTTGTGCCTGACAAGTCATATGTAGCCTAAATAAAATATGTCATACCTTTGCAAGTTACAGAAAAATATCAAATAGAGATCCTTTAGCGCAGATGTATTCAAATAGCTTATTTAGGAAGTCACTGGATTGATTCCTAGATGGAAACTGAATCAGAGAAAGTCTTGTTCAAGGCCTCAGGGTGACTAGAAGTAGGATTACTGGAATAATAAAAATCAGACTCTATGCCAAAGAAGTCAATTCTTTATCAGGTGAAAATAGTTTCATTTCTTCTTCAGGAACAGTGAAAACGCATTTTTTTTTTCCAAAGATATTTCTCTATCAAGCAACAGTAATTTCATTTTCTTCTAATTTTTCAATTTATGTAATACTCTCCCCTGTAGAACACTTACCACTTAAGCAGAATGGCAAATATTACATACAGAAAGCTGAGAATAAACTGAACAGTGTAAAGCAGGAACAAAGCTTTTTGTGCTTCCTGCATGACTGCAGATCCCCTTCTGCCCTTGCTCAGATTAAGTCCTTGGATTTCCTGTGATAGTAAGGACACAGATTTTATGAGTATGATGGACAGAGACAAAGGGGGCATGAAAAACTGAGCACTGTGTATACATCAAGGAGTAGCAAGTAGATTCATGGCCAGATTCCTTGGTGGTGAATATGAAGTGTTGAGTGACATGTTAACAAAAGAAACGATTGAAAAAAACAATTGCAACTGCCCCCCCAAAAAAAACAGGATGGAGAAGAGATTCCTTTCCCACTCAAGGGAAGGTGGTACTTGCATTTGAGAGCTATAGATGCAAATTTCATTTTTCTTTTCAAAAATGCAAGTAAAAAATGTTTTTGTCTTCCACTGTGGTAAGATGCAAAATTGACCGTGATTCTGCAGTAATGTACTGATGGAAAAGAAAACTCCCTGCCACTTGAGAAATAACTTCAGATTGTTGCCACTTGAGAAATAACTTCAGATTGTTAGGCTGGGCTTGGATTGTCAGAAATAGGAGAATTTGAAAACTGCAGTGTAGTTAAACACCTCTTTTTGGCCTAACAGTACAATAGTGGCTCTTTAAAGAGCTATTTATAGTGTTAAATTAACCTGTATGTCTGCAAGGAAGAAGTTGCTCTACAGAACTGGATGCCAAGAGCATCCATCCTTTTTGAGCAATGGGTAATTTCTCAGTTATGCTCTCCTTACACCAGTCAGGTGTCATGATGAAGTCAGCCAGAGATTTCCTTGTCTTAACTGAAGAAAAGGGCTGAACTCCACAAAAACATACTGCGACTGACAGAGGTGAGATGACAACTCAGATTGTGAAACAGCTGAATGCTGGGAGGAATACTGAATGAGGAAAGAAAGACACAGGAAAGCTGCAGCAAGAAGTGTGTAAAAGGTTTAATTTTGCATTCAAACTTTGGAATGTTTGTCAAAATATAATCTCAGTTTTTTGTCCTTCTGTGATAAATTAATACATATCAGCGCATAGAGAGAGCGCAGCCTATTTCTAATACAATCTTCCACTAGTTAATAATGCAGACAGAGGTTACAGTGCAGTAGGCACCTAATTTCCACAGTCATATAAGGTCTGCATGACTTTAACAATTCTAGGAGATTACCTATATTAATTAATTCTCACCTTATTTTTCTGCAGCCTTATTGTCTGCAAAGTTTCATGTTATCTGGAGTTAGAAATATGAATAAAGTCATGCTTCATAAGTTGTTTCCTAAAATCCTAATGAAATTTGAAATGTACTTAAGAACCTGTTATTTAATATGTTAAATTCCCATATTATCTTTCCAAGGTAGTAGCACACCATTTCTTTCCTTTTAGAGTACAGGAATTCAAATCTAAGCACTATGTATTCAATGACAGAAATTTTACAATAAGAGAAGTTAAGTAATAAGTAATTGTTTGCAGCAGAAGGATACAACACTTTTAAAGAATATAAATCTTCTAAAGAATACAACTTTTTTTATTTGTATTGATTGGGTTATATTTATTTTTAATAGACGCACACTTGTTCATGTACACCAATTGTCAGCTCAAAAAACTTCAGAGGATGTAGCTCCCATGAGTCATGGAAGAACACACTTACAGTCATGGCCACAACACTCAGTGTGATGGGATTCAGCAATTTTTGAAAGGAAAAAGTCTACCTGCCATTCACTAGTCAGTATCACAAAAGCTTAAGTCTACACAGACCAGCCACACTACATCCAAGCTTCCAGTTAAATGGAGAAGCATCCTCAACAGCACTTCTGTACCCTGTGCTTTTAAACATCATCTCCATTCTATTAATTTGAGGACTGTGTGTTATATTAATGAAAAGAAGTTCTTATGCTGTTTTCTTTCTTTTACAAGTAGTTATTCAAACAAGATGCCAACAAGTACCCTGCATTAAAAAACATAGTCATTTGCATTATTTGATAGTCTGGGATCAGGAAATCTTTTTTGTTGCCTGGGGTCTCAAACTATGAAGCCTAATCATAGGAGTATGACATCTAATGTGATGCAGGAAGATTAATTTTTGTGAAGTACCTGGAGTAACATAATTGAAAGTACAAGTTGCAGCACAGTGTTGGTAACATGAGTTATGAATAGAGAAGGTACTCCTCTACCAAACTCTGTTTAAAGACTCATTAAGGGTCAGGAAGACATTTGGAACTGAGGATTTTCATGCTTGTTAACAATTGAAGGTATTTATTCCAAATGTTTAGCCAATTTCTTTTATGAAATATTTCCAGTACATCTGATATAAGCTGCCCTGTTCTGATGACAAATACTTTACATCATGCTCTCAGTAACAGAAGACCTCTCAAAAATAAACTCATTGAGCTGTATGAGTAGACCAGAATTACTGATGACAATGACAGAAGAGGATGACTATTCAAGGCACAGTTTATAGATCTGAAGAGGAAAAAAACGAAAGATATCTCACTGTTTATAATGAAAACAAAAGATGGTATAAAATCTTTGCTTTCATAGCCAAGTGAGATGGAATTTATCTTATTAAGGAGACTAAACCTGCCAAAAAGTTTGGACTTAATACACTCTCAGGTTGAAGTCCCATTACCCAGCAGAGTCCAGATTCAGACATCTTACAGAACACTCATACGAAGGAAGCAGAAGCAGAAAACTGCCATCTGAGCTTGCCAGAAAATTCACAGTCAGAGTATCATACTGGTAGCTAATAGAAAAAATACAAGGAAGATCCAATATGTTGATTCTGAAAGTGAACTTCACAACAGGCATTTTGATAAACACCAGAGAAAGCAGTTGTGCACTTAAGCAAAGGAAATATGAAACACAGCAGTAGCAATCCCTGGTCTGTATACTCAGCCAAAGATAGTCTGAATTCAAGAAATGGTCTACATATAAAAGATATGTCAGGAATTGGGACAAAAAAATGGGAGCATTACTGCCAGAGAACAACTACTTCTAATATTTTCTGCATTTCCTCTCATTTGAAAAACATTTCTGAGTACTGCTTTTTTGACCTGCTTAATAGCGTGCAGAGAAGCATGAGTTCCTAAGCCTTTAAACTAAGTATTCATTACCAATCTGGGGAGAAGAAAGATAGATCCAACCCACTAACAGCAAATTCATGTCTTTAACTCAGTGTCCTGAGTTTAAAACTTTGAGAGAAGGAGGAGGATATGAGAAGAACAAAAAACATAGGGACAAGTAAGAGTTACAGGATCTGTGCAACACAGCATATTAATTCTGCCCAGTGCATCTAGAAGTAGCACAAACATTGTGACTCCAAGAACACTCCAGAACCTAACCCGAGATAGTGATTTTTTTTTAAATACATATTCAACATTAATCTCTCAAACTTTGATTTCATCCTATTAAGCCTGGATATTTTATGTGCTATTGCATTTTGTGCTATATTACTTCTGTTAAAAAAAATTTCTTAGAAAAAGACAGATTTTCAATGCATTATTTTCATTTTTTTCTGACTTAGCTCCACAGCTGTGGGTGCTTTCTAGAAAAATTGCTACGTAAATTAATTTTAATTTATTTTACATGCATGAATATAATGATAATTATACATGTCAGCAAAGAAATGGTAAAAAGTTTTATACTGTCAAGAAAAATAATAGTTCCAACATTCTCAATTATTTTGTGATTACTAGCATTTCATTTTCTTTTAAAAACCTTCCCATCGCTATGTCATGATTTAAGACTTTTTATGAATTAAATATACATTTCCGGACAATTACTAGGTTCACTGTTAATCTAAGCCCATCAGCCAGCATGTCTTTTATCATATTCATTCCAGGAACCAGGTTCAATAATGAAAGACATTGCATGGCTGGACAGTTAGCAAACAGGGCATATTCAGCACACTGATTTAAATAGTGCCTATTCTTTTTGTACTGACAGAAAAAGAAGAATTGAATAGATATCGCACTAGACACAAGGTCTCAGCTGATCTAGATAGTTAAATTAGCAAAAGCTGCAGCAGTGTGGGGCAAGGTCATTGTGTTTGAGATATTTTGGACCTGTTTAAACATTTGCAAAATCTTCCTGAAAACTATTTCACTTGCTTCTATGAGATATAGCACATTATATGTTTCTCTACTTTGAAGGTTAAGAAAAATAAAGGTAGAAATAAAAACACGTCAGTAACAGAAAAGGGGTGCAAAGAAGAGTTAACTTGTTCAAAGTTCTTCACTGCATATATAGCCTCAGTATGTTACACTTAGACCTTGCTCCAAGCTGTGTAATAAGACATCATATGGAAGTTATGCTTTTGCTCACAATTGAGGGAATATATATATATATATATATATATATAATATGAGCATATGACAGTATATTATACATACATTACATGCAAAACCATGTTTAAAGCTTATTTTTGTGTTGTGTCTCAGTTCCTCCATGAATGAAGAGGAGAAGCAAAGAGCAAGTTCAGGGTCCCTTGAGTAAACTAAATGTGTACAAGTTGCTGGGGGCAGAACAATATGCCTTCCGGGTTTTTGATGTGATTGCCAAGACACCAAGGCACTCTCCATCATATTCAAAAATGTTATGGCTGACAGGCGATGTCCCCAGCTGGAAAAAGGGGAACATCACTTCAATTTTTAAGGCAGGGAGAAAGGAAAATCTGAAAAACTGTGGTCTGGTGGGTTCCACCTCTGTGCTGGGAGAATCAAGGAACAGAACCTCACAGAAGCTATGTCTAAGCACATGTAAGATGAGGAGGTGACCTCAGACAGCTAACACAGCTTTGCTAAGAGCAGATTTACCTGACAAATGCGGTGACCTTCTAACATGAAGTTATGGCATAGATGGACAACTGATCTTATCTACTTGGATTTCTGCAAGGCCTTCAACATGGTTTCACATTACATTCTTATATTAAAATTGGAAGGATATAGACTTGAAAAGTTCAGTGGATAATGAATCAACTGGATGGTTGCAGCCAGTTATGGTGAATGGCTTTATGTCTAGGTGGAAGCCCATTCTAGTGCTATCCACCAGGAGTCTATCTTGGGACGAGTGCACTTTAGCAACTTGATCAATTATCTGGATTGTTGATTGAGTGCTGATTAGTTAAGATGACATGACAGAAAGAAGAGATGCCTTCTGACCTGGAAGTCTGGGACGGGGTGCATAATGCACCCCCTGTGATTCAAGCAGAGACGGTCAGAGATCTTCTCCTCCATCTGAACTCCCACAAGTCCATGGGGCCAGATGGGAACCACCCAAGGGTGCTGAGGGAGCTAGCAGAGGTGATTGCCGAGCCACTTTCTGCCATCTATCAGCATTCCTGGTTATCTGGAGAGGTCCCACAAGATTGGAGGCTTGCCGATGTGACTCCCATCTTCAAGAAAGGCCGTAAGGAAGACCCGGGGAACTACAGGCCTGTCAGCCTGACCTCGGTATCAGGGAAAGTTATGGAACAGATGTTATTGAGGGAGATCACACGACACGTGCATGGCAATAAAGGGATCAGACCCAGCCAGCACGGGTTCACCAGGGGCAGGTCGTGCTTGTCCAACCTCATCTCCTTCTATGACTGGGTGACCAGACAGGTAGATGAGGGAAAGGCTGTTGATGTAGTCTACCTGGACTTCAGCAAGGCCTTTGACACGGTCTCCCACAGTATTCTCCTAAGGAAACTGGCAGCCCGTGGTGTGGACAGGTTCACTCTTCTCTGGGTGGAGAACTGGCTGGAGGGCCGTGCCCAGAGGGTAGTGGTTAATGGAGTTAAGTCCAGCTGGCGTCCTGTAACGAGTGGTGTCCCCCAAGGGTCAGTTTTGGGGCCCATCTTGTTTAATATCTTTATTGATGACCTAGACGAGGGAATTGAGTGTACCCTCAGTAAGTTTGCAGATGACACAAAGCTGGGAGGATGTGTCAAACTGCCTGAGGGTAGGGAGGCCCTTCAGAGGGATTTGGATAGGCTGAACAGCTGGGCTGAGAAAAATGGGATGAGGTTCAATAAGACCAAGTGCCGGGTCCTGCACTTTGGCCACAATAACCCCATGCAATGCTATAGGCTTGGGGCAGAATGGCTTGAAGAATGTAGAGAGGAAAAGGACCTGGGGGTGTTGGTTGATGCTCGGCTCAACATGAGCCGGCAGTGTGCCCAGGTGGCTAAGAAGGCCAACAGCATCCTGGCCTGTATTAGAAATAGTGTAGCCAGCAGGAGCAGGGAGGTGATCATCCCCCTGTACTCAGCTCTGGTACGGCCGCACCTCGAGTACTGTGTTCAGTTTTGGGCCCCTCACTACAAGAAGGACATTGAGGCCCTGGAGCGTGTTCAGAGAAGGGCAACAAAACTGGTGAGGGGCCTGGAGCACAAGTCTTATGAGGAGTGGCTGAGGGAGCTGGGATTGTTTAGTCTGGAGAAGAGGAGGCTCAGAGGAGACCTTATTGCACTCTACCACTTCCTGAAGGGGGGTTGTGGTGAGGAGGGGGTAGGCCTCTTCTCCCTGATAAGTAATGACAGGACGAGAGGGAATGGCCACAAGTTGCGCCAGGGAAGATTTAGATTAGACCTCAGGAAGCATTTCTTTTCTGAAAGAGTGGTCAGGCACTGGAATGGCCTGCCTAGGGAGGTGGTTGAGGCACCATCCCTAGCGCTGTTCAAGAAGCGTTTAGATGAGGTGCTAAAGGACTTAATTTAGTAGTTGGGTAGAGATAGTGATAGGAGGATGGTTGGACTAGATGATCTTATAGGTCCTTTCCAACCTTATGAACTTATGAACTTATGAACTTCACCAAAGATCTGGTCAGGCTTGAAAAACTTAATGAGGTTCAACAAGGCCAAGTGGAAGATTCTGCACTTGGGTGAGGGCAATCCCAGATATGACTGTAGGCTGGGAGAAAAAATCACTGAGAGCAGCCCCATGGGTAAGGACCTGGCGGTTCTGGTGGATAAAAGCTTCATATAGGCTAACAATGTGAGAGCTTGCAGACCAGAACAGCAATTGCATTCTGGACTGCATAAAAAGAGAGATGACCAGTAGGGAGAGGGAGGTGATTGTCCTCCTCTGCTGTGCCCTCATGAATCTGGATCTGAAGTACTGCATTTAGGCCTGGGGACCCCAGCACAAGAAAGGCATGGAGCTATTGGACTGACTCCAGAGGAGGGCCAGAAAGATGGTCAGAAGATGGCGAATTTCTCCTACAAGGACAGGCTGAGGAAGTTGGGCTTGTTTAGCTTGGAGAAGAGAAGGCTCCAGGGAGACCTCATTGAAAGCTTCCAGTACTTAAGAAGAGATTACAATCAAGACAGAGACCGACTTTTTACACAGTCTGATAGTGATAGAAAAAGGGGAAATGGTTTTAAACTAAAAGGGGGAAGCTTTAGATTAGACATTAGGAGTAAATTTGTCACTCAGAGGGTGATGAGGCCTTGGCACGGGCTGCCCAGAGTGCCTGTGGGTGCCCTGTCCTTGGAGGTGCTCAAGGTCAGGTTGGATGGGGCCCTGGTAGCTTCATCTGGTGGGTGGCAACCCTACCCATGGCAGAGGGATTG
>NW_027072072.1:97500-126009 GCF_038088225.1 Cyrtonyx montezumae
TTTAATGATATTTTCTATAAAAAACCTTCCATCTTTCTTTCCTCCAGAGACCATTCCAGCTAGAAATACACTGAGAGACATTGGCCTGACTTTTTTCTCCTCAAACAAAGCTAACTTTGGTTATTTTTCTCAAATTCCTTCATCATTTACAAATCATATATACAAATCCTACTGTGCTGTTGTCAGTGGTTCTGCAGCACACTCAATTAAACAAACTGAAACTACAGTACAATCACAACATCTTGTCAGTCTATATCAGATAGTCAAAGCTGCGAAGTGTGAAGTGATGGGTTGGCAACACAGCTCTTCAGTACACTTCTTTAATACACTGCACTTCAAATAGACCTACTGTTGTTTACTAAGCTATCAGTACAGAATATCAAATGAGAGATAAGAACACAAAAACTAATATTCTCCGTATAATATTACTATTTCCTTTTAATCTTTAATGAATTTGAAGCACATTAGGTGACGCATGGAAACAGCAAAAGTACAATAATCACTCACAAACAGAACATCGTGCAGTCTAGAGAAATCTGGTGCTTTAGACTGTCAGGGAAGCGCTGGGCTGAATTTTGAAATTAACTATGCTGTATGCTTTTCTGTATCTGGAAGTATTTCCACAGCTTGAGGCTTCCATGGGCAACATCTAACAAGAAGTCGTAGAGGTTCAGGAGCAGGCTGTCCTCCTGAGATCCAGAATGAGCCAGCGGGGAAGAGACTGGAGTAGATGAACAGGGAGCTTTTTCTGAGGCTCCAGGAGAATCTACCTCCTGTGGAAGAAGGGATGGGCAACTTGAAAGAGTACAAAGAAGTTGTTAGGATGTGCAGTGAGAAAGTTAGACAGGCAAAAGCCCAGCTTGAACTCAACCTGGCTGCTGGGGTAAAAAGGAACAAGAAAATCTTTAATAACTATACCAGCTGTAAGAGGAGGTCCAAGGTGAATCTCCATTCTTTTCTAGATACAGCTGGCAATGTGATCACTGTGGATAAGAAGAAGGCTGAGGTTCTCAATGCCTTTTTTATGTCTGTCTTTAAAAGTCAGAGCAGTTATCCTCAGGGTACTCCACTCTCTGTCCTGGAAGTTTCAGCTGGAGATCAGAATAAATCCCCCACGATTCATGAGGAAACAGGCTTGCTACTCCAACTGGACTGCCCCAAGTCCACGGGGACAGATAAGATTTGTCCAAGATTGCTGGTGGAACTGGTGGAGGTGATAACCAAGCTGCTTTCCATCACCTGTCAGCACTCCTGGTTGATTGGTGAGGTCCCAGCAGACTGGAGGCTTGCCAGTGTGACTCTCATCAACAAGAAGGGTCATAAGGTGGATCTGGGGAACTACAGACCTGTCAGCCTGACCTCAGTGTCAGGAAAGGTTATGGAGCAGGTCATCTTGACAGAGATGACGCAGCATGTATGGGACCACCAGGGGATCAGGTCTAGTCAGTATGGGTTGAAGAAGGGCAGTTCCTGCTTGACCAACCTGATTTCCTTCTTTGATCTAGTGACCTGCCTGGTGGATGAGGGAAAGGATGTTGATATGGTCTACCTAGACTTCAGCAAAGCCTTTGACACTGTCTCCCACAGAATTCTCCTCCTGGCAGCCCATGGCTTGGACAGGTACACTCTGTTCTGGGTAAGGAACTGGCTGGAGGGCCAGGCCCAGAGAGTGATGGTGACTGGAGTTAAATCCAGCTGGTGACTGGTCACAAATGGTGTTCCCCAGGGGTCAGTTTTGGGGCCTGTCCTCTTCCATATCTTTATAGATTACCTGGATGAGGGCACTGAGTGCACCCTCAGTACGTTTGCAGATGACACCAAGTTGGCTGGAAATGTCAATCTACTTGGAGGTAGTGAGACCCTACAGAGGGATCTGGATGGGCTGGATAGCTGGGTTGAAGCCAATGGGATGAGGTACAACAAGACCAAGTGCCAGGACCTGCACTTTGTCCACAACAATTCTAGGCAATGCTACAGGCTTGGGACAGAGTGCCTGGAAATCTGTGTACAGGAAACGGAGCTGGGGCTATTGGTTGGTGCTGGCTGAGCACGAGCCAGCAGTGTGTCCAGGTGGCTAAGAAGGACAATGGCATTGTGATTTGCATCAGAAATAGCAGCCAGGTAGTAATTATTCCCCTACACTCAGCACTGGTGAGGCCACATCTCGAGTACTACATTCAGTTTTGGGCCCGTCACTGTAAGAAACACATCAAGGCCCCATAGCATGTGCAGGGAAGAGCAATGAAGCTTTGAGGGGTCTGGAGCAAAGGGCTTATGAGGTGTGGCTGAAGGAGCTGGGATTGTTCAGTGTGGAGAAGAGGAAGCTCAGGGGAGAGCTCATCACTCTCTATAACTACCTGAAGGGAGGTTGTGGTGAGGTGGAGGTTGGGCTCTTCTCTAACTGTGACAAGACTAGAGGGAATGGCTTTAAGTTGCACCAGGGAAAATTCAGACTGGATGTTAAGAAATACTTCTTCTCCAAAAGAGTGATCAGCTGCTGGAATGGGCTGCCCAGGTAGATGGTGGAGTCACCGATCCTGCAAGTATTTAAGGAACATTTAGACGTTGTGTTGAGGGATATGGTTTAGAGAGAACTACTGGTGATAGGTGGACAGTTGGACTGGATGATCTTGTAGCTCTTTTCCAGCCTTGGCGTTTCCACGTTTCTATGATTCTATGAGGGGCTGTCCCTTACTGACCTTAGATAGTTATCAATAGCTAATAAATGCCAAGGCCCTGCTTCTGCTGGTTGATGGAAAATGTAATCAAGGGTTAATGAGTGCCAAGAATCACATTAACATAGTCCATTGCTTCCTAGATTACTGAAGGTTAAGAATGGAAAATTTAACTCTACCACTAAAAATGTTAGACATACACCGTATTCCAGGAACACCATCATTCACAACTCTCTGCTGATTCTGTGATGTGTTAAAAAAGGAAAAGTAATAAGCTTGCCACAGATTCTTTAAAATGGAGATGTTTTAAATGAAAATTGAGATGATTATGTAAATATGGAACTTTTCTGTTCTGAATTTGTAAAAAGTATGCACCTAGTCTGAATATTTAATGTGACGCAGAGATTACGTTCTGACAGTTTTTACCTGCCATTTGTATAAAGCTCAAGGAGAAGACACCTTTGATGTTTCTCAATGTAATGAAGAAACTATGTTGGTGGTATTTTATCTGTTACACTTACATTTTTAAACAGATAGTAATTTTTAAAAGGTCAGAGAACTCATGGTCATATTAAACAACAGAATTTATGCAATAGTATTTAAGAACTCCAATTTGACTCAGGCTTGAGTCAACAAAGAATTCTCTGAGCTAAAATGTAACTGGATAAGAAACATCAGTGGTGCTTAAAGCATCTGTTTTTCAGAGAAAACTATAGCTATTTCCATATTATAAAAGCCAAACCAAAGTACAGAGAAACAGGAAGAAAGGTAGTGCAGTAGAGAATTATTACACATCAGTGCAGATTTTTAAGCATTACAAAGTCTTTCCTAAGGCTTAAAATAAGGAAAAGGTGTTCCACTCTCCATTTTATTATCTGAAAATGTTTAAGAAAACTTCCTCCCTTAAAAAGAAAAGAAAAGAAAAGAAAAGAAAAGAAAAGAAAAGAAAAGAAAAGAAAAGAAAAGAAAAGAAAAGAAAAGAAAAGAAAAGAAAAGAAAAGAAAAGAAAAGAAAAGAAAAGAAAAGAAAAGAAAAGAAAAGAAAAGAAAAGAAAAGAAAAGAAAAGAAAAGAAAAGAAAAGAAAAGAAAAGAAAAGAAAAGAAAAGAAAAGAAAAGAAAAGAAAAGAAAAGAAAAGAAAAGAAAAGAAAAGAAAAGAAAAGAAAAGAAAAGAAAAGAAAAGAAAAGAAAAGAAAAGAAAAGAAAAGAAAAGAAAAGAAAAGAAAAGAAAAGAAAAGAAAAGAAAAGAAAAGAAAAGAAAAGAAAAGAAAAGAAAAGAAAAGAAAAGAAAAGAAAAGAAAAGAAAAGAAAAGAAAAGAAAAGAAAAGAAAAGAAAAGAAAGAAGAAAAACCAAACAAAAAAATGGACTACTTTGCACAAATAATTCATTAGGACTTTAAATCATTCAGCATTAACATGAATTCACAACTTGCTCACAATGAACTCCATGGCAAACTTTACAGAAATGGGTACATTTAATGATTTTAAAACAATTAGAATTCTATAATTATGTCACATCTGTACTGTACCTAACAGTAGCAGCACTCCGTTAACAAAAAAATATGCCTTAAAGCTCTGCTTTTTTAATATTGTAGAATCTAAAGGAAAGTTCTCTTCTGTGGCATACATCTTTCTTTACTAGTACAGGAAACTCGAATTTAGTGACACCAATTCTAACATTTTATACCATTTTCCATTGTCTATCGAAAATACCAAAATTTGAATCATATGCATTGATCCCACATAGAATTTTCTTTCTTTCTTACCACTGAATCATTTTCTCCATACATCAACACAAAGAAACAAAAATTACTCGTCTGACAAAGAGCATATGAACTGTAATTTTTCCTCTATTCTGCATAACTGATTATGCTGAAAGTTGCTTAATGGAGAATGGACAAAAGAAAAGTGATTGAAATATGGTGTGTATCTTGTGTTTCGAAAGTATACTTGCAAACAGGTGAGCATTGAACTTTTCTGTTTCAGTCCAAGGACTATTTTAAGGCATTCTGTGTTTCTCTGTCAGATCAATGCCATTTATATATTTGAATGCAAAATGTTATCCTGAAGTCATCTGAGTGGTAATGGGTGTTTCTAGCTTTTACACTACCATGAGGAAATACAAGAGCTCTAATGTTACTAGTCATTGACATTTACAGCTATGGGTTTTGTTTTTAATACAGGGCAGTGAGCAATGTACTTAAGGCATCAGAAAATGGTTTCTAGCACACACTAAAGGTGAATCACTTTTTTTACTAGATTTATTAGCTAAAGGAGGTGCAATCTCAAGAGGAAATTTAGTCAGTTTTAACCCAAGTTGTGCTGTTTCTCATGGTTATTTCCTTTGAAATTCTCAGCAGAGTTCAGATATCTAAAATGTCCTATTTGGGGATGATGCTTTTTTTCCCCCAGCTGGTTTCTGCCACCTTGGGTAATGGCAGAATACTCATTAACAAACTAATTGATTTTTATTAATTATCTGTGGTGTAATCTTTTTCACTGATTTTTCCCCTAGTATTTAAGCTTATTAACTGCAAATACACAGTCAGTATATAATTAGTCCTGAATTAAGAGTGGACTCAATGACACTCATTGTTTTTAAAATCAAATGCAAATATACATGTATGTGAACAAATACATACATAAGCATATATGAATATACGAAAAAAATAACCCTAATTTTTTTGTAATATTATTTACAAAATAAAAACAAATTACTAAAAATCCAACAAAAAAAATCAGGATCAAAAGGTAGATGTAGGACAGATTAAGAAGCCCCTTGCATAAACTGATCTATTAATTCATAATTCCCCCTGCCACATGTACATTTAATTCTCAGATTTTAAATAAAATGGTTCTGAATAGCACAGAGTAGTGAATGCTACCAGTAGTGAAAGACTGTTTCCACTATCACTGCTTTCTAAGTTTTTATTTTTATTTTTTATGACAATATGTAAAATCTAATTTTTCAATCAACTACTCAATGTTTTTTTAAAGATATCTTCTGTATATTTACTTTGTTTCTTAGAAGTAAATGGTCAGGACTTTCTGCCAAAAGATGTCAAAATATCTATCTGACCTTTACGAAAGCAATTTCAGTAAGCTCATCCCAGTTTTACTAATTCTCATAAAAGGAAAAAGCTATTCATTTAGGCCTGCTTTTGTGTAATGCCTTATAAAAGACATTGACAGATGCCAAATAACAATGACGCATTTCAACTGATTCCTCTTCACAACATAACCGCTGATCTTTAGCTGTGGATAAAGCAGAAATAATCAATCCTCTGGGTGTTGCAGGCTGCCTTCTTCCTTCATCCATGAAAAAAAAAAAAAGTCACTTAGGAGGAAGAGGATTCAAGTTTTACTCTATAAACTGACTCACCTCTTCGTTGTGAACCAGGAAGGTGTTTAGGTGGTTATCAACAGCAAATGAGGTGATCACCAATTCTGTCAGTGTATGATGAGGTCTGCCAACCACTAACACCAATTAAATAATTCACTGTAATTTCAAGTGACTAGTTCTGATTGCTGTTATGCTCAGGCATGTCTCTGATGAGTTCATGCTATATTTGAATGCTTCACTTATCTGACTAAGTTTCTCAAAACCCCTATAATCTATTAATAGTGTGTTGCATGTATTAAGACTTCTTATTTGACTTTCAAACCCTATCTAGTCAGACAAATCACATAGTATCTCTTTTCTATTTGCATCAACAAATGCAGAAAGGTTTGCTAGAACAGGAATACAAATTTGAATTCAGCTTACATGCAAGTTCATATGTATGTCCTCTGTAAGAATGCTTCTGAAAACATTCACTGCAATGAACTGAAGCACAAAAACCACACACTGTGGGAAAGAGCGAGCTACATGTTTGACTGATTAAGCACAGTAAGCTATCCCAAATTCCTCAAATCCCTGTACAGTAGTTGTTCCACACTTCCTACTTATAGATACTATTGCCACTATATAACATACACAGTATTCATATCTATGTATAGTTATATACAACAGAGATGAAATTCACCTAGGTAAAATTAGATGTTAAACAAAACAATAGTAGCATTTTATGTGGCATATGCAGAAGGAAACAAGATTCCTCTGCATGAACAGATTTGCTAGAGCATGAGTTGTGGAAAGTTCTGACCTGTGATCTGATTTCATGTGAGGTTTAACTAATTAACAGTGTTTTGGCAGACTTTCTGCATTGAGTGTCCAAGTAAATGTTAATAATCTTTTTGAAACCGGAGGATTGACTGAGCTTTTTCAATGAAACATCTCTTACTTATGAATGTCTTATGTCTCTGTAAGGAGGTAGTAAATATCATAAAAGATAACTAATAGCTTTGTTATAAACTGCACAAGAAACACAAAGAAACACAAGCTGGTGTGCAGCAAGGTCAGTGTGATGGAGAACTCAAAGACAGTCTCTAATAGTACACAAAACAGCAGGTAATTCCACTCCTGTTTACACAATACTGCTGAAACTGGCGTCTAAATTATTATACCCAGAAGAAATTGCTATAAAGACCAGATATCCAACACACCTAATGATCTGCCTAGATCTAATTATTTTTCTACATTGCTCCTACTTTTTTGTAGTTGGTAGATCAGAGCTGTCCAGTTCCTGTACCTCTACATTCAATATTCAATATTCAACATTGTCATGGTTTTATGATTTTTGGTACTGGTATTCCACATCATAACATCATGTAGTGCATTTAGAGTTAAAGAGTTAATGTTCCAGCTCCGTGGATCATCGATAGTTCCAGGTATACCTGTCTCAGAAGAGAAGAAGAACTACATTCCCCAGAGGACTTTGCGATGCTTTGCGTTCTTACGTGTTTACGCTCAGAGGGAAAGATAAAAACTGTCTGTGGTCACGGGACACTCTCTTTCCTTGGGGATCGACTCAGCAGTGGGTGCTCACTGCCATCCGCCTTCAGCGTTAGCGTAAGGCCTTCAGTTTATCGGACACTCTCTCTTGCTCATTTTATTTGATTTATTAGCTTTAATTCCAATTATATTGTATTATATTGTGTTATTTTGCTTTCCGATATCTATTTAGTAAATTAGCTTTCCTCCTCAGATCGTTGCTGCTGTTTTGTTTCTAGGCCCATCTCCCTTTTCCCTTTTCCCTTTCCCTTTCCCCCTTCCCCTTTCCTGGGGCATGGGTCCGTGGGTCCCCCGCACCAATCGTCACGGAACCGGGCCGAACCTGCCCGTAAACTGTTGACAAACATTCAACATTCAACATTCAACATTCATGTAAGAACTAGGATACCTGAAAATGCATTCTGCTAAGGTAAATTACTATGACTGCAGTGCATCTACGATGTCCAATACATCCAAAGAAACTTTTAAGTGTCAGTCTCCTCTATCTCATTTAAAAATCTTTATAATATGCTTACTCCAGAATAATTAAATAACTTTCTTGAAAGTTCTTGAAGCACTTCTAGGTAAAGATTTTTATCAGTTATCACTTAAGTTGTTACAACTCCTTACATCATCCCACAAATCATACCAGTTCCACTGCAGCAATGCTTTAATAAGACTAGCAACATCATCCAGAAAAATCTATTACACATTAGGCCAAATTCTCTCCATACTCTTAGCAGATAAAACAGATAATTAGGCATATAACAGGGAAAAATGCATGCAAATATCTACCTACAAAACCAGATGCATCTAGACATAAGGTATCACATGTACTGCAGAGCACCTGCTTTTCCAGCATTTTCAGTCAGCTGTTTTTATACTGCCAGAAGCAAATTCTCTGTATCTTGAATATTCAGTAGGAGCTTCCCTTTAACAGTTGAATCTGGAGAAAAGTACCTTACTACTGCTATACATATGGAATTTTTTTGTTTTTGGCTCCTATAGCTAAATGCTTCTGTGGAAAGGTCTCTATATGCTCTTTGTTCTCCTCCAAGATTGTAAACAGCCACGTAGTCTACCTAAAGGAATATGACAGGGATTAAAAGGTGATACAAAAACATGCCCTTAACATTTGAACAGACAGTAAGAAAATTACCATTTTCACCATTACTAATTAAACATCTTTGAGGTTGGTTCTATATAGGTTGACATACGTGTTAGGCATTGGAAATCAATCTGACATCATCCTGATGTTGATCTGAGGAGATCTAAGCTCTGGTATCTAAGAGATTTATAGAAATATGGGAAAATTACACTAAAAAAGAAAAAAATAAATGCTAATGATGTCAACAAAGGTAGCCTAGTCAAACAGACAATACCTGTGTCATCTCCTATATCACGAGCATGGGCACAAGTTTTATAATGGGATGACCCTGACCGGTCACTTTCTTTCACAAATGACTACCGCCTTAATTATTTGCATCTATGAACTCAAATGAAAATACTTAAGGATATATCAATATGCTCATAAATCATCTGCAGGCAATAAGTAGTTCAACGTAGATAATTAGAGAATTTACGGAAGGCTTACTCCCTCTGTTTATCTGCTTATGACATTTGCGGTACAGCCCTAACAGCAGGATAATTACTAGATTTATTCATCAAACAAAATCATGCCTTCTGGGAATGCACAGTGACTCTGGTTTTAGGACTAATAAAGACATTTTTCACCAAAACTCAAGTACTAATTTGCTCAATAACTAGCTGCAATAAGCTTTTATGGAAGCACTCAAAGAAAAGGCTTGGCACTAGAGGGCAGATAATTAAAGGTGCAGTATCCCCATACAAAAGGCTCTGAACAATTCCCCGAACATATTAAAATTTAATTGTTGAATGTTAATTGAAAAAAAAAAGTAAGTCACTACTCTGTTCTCTCCATTTCAGTAATTATTCTTCTCATATAGAAAATATATCTCTACATAATAGAAGAAAATCTGTAGGATTCTTAAAAATTTCATTTTCATTGATTTTCTATAACTGCAGGAAAACATAAAGGAAAACAGAACTCTCAGATACGCAATGTAATTTCCTTTTAATAATAAAAAACATATTTGAAATATTTAATAAAATAGGATTAACTACTGCACTTCAGCAGTATATGCACACAAGTAAGCAACTTCTAATAATATACTAATATGAGTTATTGAAAAAAAATCTAATGATGTTAAATAAAAGCAAAAATCCCACAGTCAGTACAGACTGTACAATTGAGTTCTTGTAGATTCAAAAGTCTGTGGAAGTTTTATCATCTGTATCTCACTCCAGCCTTCCCTTGCACTTCTTGCTCACGAGTTCTTTATTTTAGTGCTTTTCCTGAATTTCCACAACTTATGAAGTCCTTGAGACATGGTCATGAGAGTTAAGAATAACATCTTCTAATTTCCCAGGAAATGATGAGCACCAGTCAGGCAATGGGCATAGGTGCTCTGCATGCATGTTACCCTCAAATTCTTGCTTTCTGGGACAGGATGGGTATTCCCTGAGGCGCTGAGCTTTCCCTATACCAAAGTGCTACACAGCCCTAGGCCGACTCTGCTGCAGAGAAATGATGAACTGCACAAAATGCAGACTTTTAAACTCTTATTTAATTGTTTAATGTCATGGCTCTTGGTAGAGCATTGTTGCTTGAAAAATAAATTGGGTAATTCAATTAAATGGCTACAGAAGATACATCATATCAGATGTAGAAAGGCACTAACCCCAGCTTGAACTTGACGTCCCACATCGCTTCACTTATTTGACAAATGGATTCTTGAAAATAATTGAAACACATGGCTGCCAGCATAGGTCAATAATACTCTTTTGCCATTCAGCCTCTTAACAGCTTCCATTTTTTCTTGCACTGTGCCATTCAGGGCAAAGATTGCATTTGCCTGGTAAATCATGCAAGCATTATTACTAAAATGGGACTAAATGCAATGAAAATGGACTACATAAAAGTAATGGCACTTAAGTAAAAGGAAGACCATCTACTAGGGCAAACACTAAATGTCAGAGTTAAATACTATATGACATTGCCTCCATTATAAACTTGTATTATAGATGTAAGAAGGCAAACTCACTAACTATACACACACACTACCATTTGTGTAGCTAATCTAACCAGTATTTACAAGAAAAGGAGATATCTAAGAGAAGCCTCACATAGTAATCATTTCAAGATATTTCTTGTATTTCGTTTGCATTAAGCATTCAGTGTACAAAAGTATAGTACGCTACAGATGCAGAAGAGGTTTATTTTTTCAGCATCAATTTACAGCATGCAGCAGTGACAGGGAACCACAGTTGCTTGAAGGGAGATGTTTTGTTAGCATTTAGAGCCTTGAAATCACAGATGTACTAATAAAAAAATGTCCATCCTCCGGAAAAGTGAGTGAAACGTACTGGGGTTCCAAGGAAGTTAGGCAATGTCTGGAGGATCTATAGCCACGTGTATACTTTATATGCATCAGTAAATCTCCATGCCCTGCAACTGGTTCTTAGTTAGTAGATAATTATTAAGTGAAATGCTTGCAATCCATTAGCTAACTTATGTATATTAAACAAGAGTCATGCTTCTTGACGATTTTAAGAGCACGATATTGTTGCATCTATGTCTCCCAGATAGACATCTCACTCTGTCAGTGCTTTTGCTGCAATTTAGCCTGAACTTCAGTTACAACTTCTTGCCAGGGTGACTTGCACTTTGTTCTTCAGAGGAGGGACACACTAAAACAAATTTTAGAGATGCGCTCAGCATTTGAACTTAATATTTCCTTAATCTTGTCCAACATCTCAGCTGTTGGCTGCAGTTTTATATGCTCTAGCTCAGATTTAGTGAAGCACCACAGCAGAAATACAGATGTCAGTGGTGTGGTTGCTAGAGCTCATCTAGCTTCTAAAAAAAATGATGCAAAAACATCAGAAAAATTCTCTGTGTATCCTGTAAAGGACAGCTGATGATCAGGATCTTCTACAGGCCACCAGATCAAAAGAAGCCTGTTGATGAGGTTTTCCTGCATCAGCTACAAGAAGTTTCATGCTCACAGGCTCTCATTCTGATGGGGCATTTCAACCACTCAGACACCTGCTGGAAAGATGATACAGGAAGCTGTAAGTGATCCAGGAGACTCCTGGAGTCCACTGATGATAGCTTTCTGGACAGACTGACCAAAGGTGAAGCATCACTTGACCTGGTGCTCTCCCATGCAAAGGAGATTGTTAATCATAGAATCATAGAATCACAGGGTCATGGAGTCATAGAATGGCCTGGATTGAAGAGAACATCAAAAATCATCGAGCTTCAACCCTGCTGCCTTGGGCAGGATTGCCAACCATTAGTTCAGACTGTCCAGAGCCACATCCAGCCTTGTCTTGGATGAGGCATCCACAACCTCTCTGGGCAACCTGTTCCAGTGCGACATCACCCTCTGAGTGAAAAACTTCCTCCTAACATCTAACCTAAATCTCCCCTGTCTTAGTTTAAAACCATCAACCTGTGTAAAGTTGTTCCCCATCCTGTTGATATTTCCCCCAGTCTGTACAAGCACCTGGGACTGCTCAAGCCTAAGTGCAACACTTTTCATTAGGGCTTGTTGAACCTCATTAAGCTGACATGGGCCCACTTCTCCAGCTGGTCTGCTAAAGATATTAAGATCAGAGGCAGCCTGGGCTGTAGTGACCATACTTTTGTTGGGTTTGCAGCTTCAAGAAATATGGGCCTGCCAAAGAGTGGAATCAGGACCCTAACCATGAGGAGAATGAACTTAAGGTTGTTTAAAGAATAGTTGGATGAGAGCTCCTGGGAAAAAGTCATTAGAGAAAAAGGAGTGGAACAAAGCTGAATGTTCTACAAGGAAGCCTCCCTTAGGGCATAAGAGCTCTCCATCCCTCAGAACAAGAAGACAGGCAGGGGAGGCAGGTAATAGATATGGCTTGGCAAAGACCTAGTCAAACTCAGGCAAAAGAAGGGCAAATATAGACAGTGGAAGAAAGGGCATGTCACCTGGGAGGAATACAGGGATGCTGTCCAGACTTGCAGAGATGGGATTAGGAAAACAAGATACAGATAGAACTGAACGTGGTGAGAGATGTTAAAAACAAGGGATAATACAGGTATGTAAGTCAGAAGAGTCAGGACAGAGAGAGCATACCCCCCTCTGCTAAATGAGAAAGGAGAATTGGATACAGCAGATATGGAGCAGGCTGAGGTACTCAGTGAGTTCTTCGCCCCAGTCTTCACTGGCAGCCAGGATTCCTCATATCCCTGAACCTAAACCTCTAAGTGGGAGCTAGGGAACAAACTTCCTCCTGTTGTAAGGGCAGAGCAAGTTAGAAACCAATTCATGAGACTGAATGTCTATAAATCCATGGGGTAAGATATCATGCATCCAAAGGTCTTCAAGGAGCTGGCTTATGTGATTGCTGAGCTGCTCTCCATCATATCTGAAAAGTGGCTGTCAGGTAAAGTCATTGCAGACCAAAAAAAGGGAAGCATCACTCCCTTTTTCAAGAAAGGGACGAAGGAGGCCTTAAGGAACTACAGGCCATTGAGCCTCACCTTTGTGCCTGGGAAGATCATGGGACAGATCCTCCTGGAAGACAAATTAAGGCACATGAGTGGGTGATCTGAGAAAGCTAGCATAGCTTCACGAAGGGAAGGTCATGCCTAACCAGTGTGGTAGCCTTCTGTGTTGGAGTGATGGCACCAGTGGACAAAGAGAAGGCAACTGTTGTGATCTCCCTCAACTTCTGCAAGGCTTTTGGCATGACCCTCCACCACATCCTTATATCTAGATTGGAGAGACATGGATTTGAAGGGTGGACTACTTGGTGGATAAGGAATGGACTGGAAGGTCACAGCCAGAGAGGTGGGGTCAATTGCTGTAAAACCTGGTGGAAGCAGGTAATAAGTGGTGTCCCTCAGGGGTCTGTCTTGGGACTGGTACTCTTTATCAGTGACACAGGTGATTAAGTGCACCCTCAGCGACTTTGCTGATGACACCAAGCTGAGCATTGCAGTTGATAAAGCAGAAGGGATCTTGATAAACTCAAAAGGTGGGCCCTTGTGAACATAATAAGGTTCAACAAAGCAAAGCGCAAGGTTTTGAACTTGGGTCAAGGTAATCCAAGATATGTATATGAGATGGGAGAAGAGCTGCTTGAGAGTAGCCCTGATGAGAAGGACTTAGGGGTCCCGGTATATAAGAAAACTTAACATGAGCCAGCAGTGTGTGCTTGCAGCTTGGAAAACCAGTTGTAACCTAGGTTCCCTCAGAAGATAGGTGACCAACAGGGTGAGGGATGTGACTGTCTCCCTCTACTCTGTCCATGTGAGATCCAAGCTGCAGTACCATGTCCATGTCTGGGGCCCCCAACACAGGAAAGACTTGGAGATTTTGGTGAGGGTCCATAGGAAGGGGCACAAAGATGATCCATGGGCTGGAGCACCTCTCTTATGAATACAGGCTGAAGGAACTGGGATTGTTCAGCCTGGAAAAGAGAAGGATACAAGGAGACCTCTTTGTGGCCTTCCATTTTTTAACAGGAGTTTATATACATGGGGGAAATCAACTTTTTACTAGGGTAGATAGTGGTAGGGAAAGGAGGAATGGTTTTCAACTAAAGAAAGGGAGATTTAGATTAGATATCACGAGGATGTTTTTTAATGAGAGAATGGTGAGGTGCTGGAACACATTGCCCAGAGAAGTTGTGTATAGAGGTGTTTAAGGCCAGGGTGGATGGAAGCCTTACCAATATGATGTAGAACTTGATCTAGATGATGGCAACCCTGCCAGCAGTGACTCTGGAACTTGGTGATCGCTGAGGTCCCTTCCAATACAAGCCATTTCATGATTTGAAGACATTGTCTTCCATTCTCACCCTTAAAATCATTTTATTCCCATGCAAATGAACCTTCCTTCAAATCCCAGTTAGGAGAAATTAAATTTTAGTAACTTTTTACCACTAAGCTCCTCAGTCAGACTTTTGAGTTAATGTAAGATTTTAATGGTACTAATTCAACTATGTAGCGTTATGAG
This sequence comes from Cyrtonyx montezumae, assembly GCF_038088225.1. Lineage (NCBI taxonomy): Eukaryota > Metazoa > Chordata > Aves > Galliformes > Odontophoridae > Cyrtonyx > Cyrtonyx montezumae. The sequence goes on from NW_027072072.1 coordinate 112,129, forward strand.
TAATATTCTTAACTTAGATCTAATGGGAAGAAAAAACAAAACCATCTTTCTCATCAGCCATCCTTTTAACAAGGCTGAAAAGGTTTTATACTCCTTACCTATCTTGTCACCATTTTTCCATATCCCATAACTAGCAGTGGTACTTCTACATTTTAAGAAATCTTTTTCAAGTTGAACAAATTACAGAACAACTTCAAAATACACATAAAGATGATATCACAGTTTAGCTGACATTGCAAAACAAGTTTGAAAGAATCATATTTTGTGTGTGCAAATAAATAAATACATAAGTATATAAATAAATAAGAACATCAGTAAATAGCAAATGAATTCTAACAACAAATTTTAAGAACTTGAACTAAAAGTAACTTGCAAAAAAGATCTATCTCAAAATATGATTAAAGCACTGTAGTCCTAGCAAGACTACATCTGAAGTTCTGAACATATTGAATTCTTGCGTTAGCACAATGTTTTCTTTAGTGCTTAGGAAAACATTATTATTTTATGTAATATTTACTCTACTCTACCAAATAATATTTTCCTGGATAGTGCTTCCACAAGCAGTCCTGAATCCTCCAAAATTTAGCTGCTGACAGCAGCTTTGCCAGTTTGCAACTTGATGCTTAAACGTCTGTTTCCACGCTGTTTTAGCTCACACAGCTCAGAATGTATTTGCCCAGTTGAGGTTCAGCTGATAAACAATACTTGGTCCTTCCTCAGAACAAACTGCCTTCAAGAGAGCACTTTCAAATAAATGACTCCCACTTAGTCAGTATGTGCTGTCACTATTTTGAGATAAGCCTTAGCCAACATCAGCTTGCAGAAAAATGTAGCAGAAGCATAAACAGTCTCATGCTCTATCTGTCTCATTAGCTTTTATCTTTTAAATAATTAACAAGTCCTTAAGCACTCAGGAATCTGTTCTGCCAGTCAGTATTGGGATGAGTAGAAAGCAGTGGTCAGAGATTCCAAAAAGAAAAGTTTCAAAGAACACCTGCACAGAATCATACGAGGAAAACATGAAGCTGGGATTAACTTTCTCATAGGGCAGCAGCATTACCTGAAGACCCTTGCACACTATTCTGTGATGTGTAGAATTTAGAAAGGCAGTTGATATGGCTGAAGAAATGAGAAAGGACCGATAATAAGCCTATTCCTACTGTGGTATCCAATGAAACAAAGCATAATTGTATATTCATAAACCTGGCTGTTTTTCACAAGTTTTCCTGAGATGGTTAAGAAACAATTAGCATAAACCAAATGTTTGAGAGGAGAAAGGAAAACAATATTTGTCTTCAAAATATTATAAATAATTAAGAGTTTGCTCTTATGTTTTCTAAAATAAGATCAGGGTTTTGTACTATTACTATTCAAAACTAACATTGAACGGATTAATTGTGTTCTGGCTGCATATTTTTAAACTAGCAGCCAAATATCTGGAGGGGCAGTGAGTGGTGGGAGTTATGTATTTTGTTTGCAGGCTTACATGGGGAGTTTGATGGTTAGTGTAACCAGCCCCCAAGCAAAATTTCAGTGTGGCATTTCAGAACTCTTCAGGCTCACTTTTTTCCAATTAAGGATTATGGAAACAGGAATGGTGAGCCTAGAGGGTTTTGAATTGTGCTTGTAGAACATTAAGCAAACATGGGTATCTCCAGGCTCACAAAGCTCTGATAAAACTATGTGTATATAATTAGATCAATCAACAGGAAACATGTAATGTATGTCAAATGTAGTTGCATAACAAACAGCATATAGAAAATATTAACTACCCAATAACACTCCAGTCTACTTGATTACCACTTATATTAAGAAGGAAAAAAAAAAAAAAGCATATTTGCAGGGTAAAATGCAATTCCAGGTACAATAACATATTTTCACATAGCTTCCTGCCAAATGATCTTCACGAACATTCTCATCTGCAAACCAAATATCCTCAGCATGCCACCAATCAATTAGGTGTATATTTATCCTTAAGTTTTTAATTTATGTCACTTGGGATACAAGTCAATTTTCATAATTAGAATATATCCATCATGATTAGAAAGTAGGCTTAGGCAAATTTATATTGGATCAGTTTAGAAAAAGACATATTTGCATAAAGCACATTGTTCACTAATACGATACCTAAGTTGATTTTTCAAGGGTCAGAATTCAAAGTTTTCCACACTGCCTTGTTCCTCTTAGATGCACAAATTAGAATTCAACACGTACATATAGAAAATCAAAACCTCAGATTTTAGGAAAATATTGAGACTTCTATTGTGGTAGTGGAAGATAAGGGGGCATTTGCGACAGAATTTCAAGTTCAATATAAAACAATGTATAAAGCTTAAGGCTTCTCAGGAGGTTTTTTCCTGGATTCTAAGTTAGAAATCACTCTGAGGAAATTGGTACTAGAAAGTTAGGAGAAAGTGTCAACTAATTCAACTAAATAAACTAGATGGTGAAGTTAGATGTGCATAACCCACAGGGAGTATAGACAATATTAGCAAAAAACAATCCTTTACACTCTATTAGAGACAAGCCTACTCAGCCAGAAAGCAGATAATCAAAAAACACAATTACCTTCTGAAATCCAGTGAACATATAGACACGTGGACTTCATGCTTTTGGTGAAGAGAGTGGAATCCTCCTCTACAAACCCATCACTGGGATATATTCCTTTTAGAGACACTATTTTGCTAAGGTGCAGATGAGAAGATACAATGTCTTGTCTGCTTCTCATGCCATTCCTTCTCCTTCAAAAGTCTCCTTCAAAAGAGATTTGAATCTACAGGACAGTTAGTAGTGCTGTGTTTCTCATTTGAGAATGTCTCCAGACGAAAATATTTGCAGAGCAATTGCAGCAGTTTCTAAAGGAAGCAAGCTCTGGTGTAGGGAACCTGCTTTGGCAGGGGGGTTGGACTCGATGATCTCTTGAGGTCCCTTCCAACCCCTATGATTCTGTGATTCTGTGATTAGAGACACCCATGAAAGCAAATTTGACATATAAACTTCCATCAAGAAGTAATATCTGTGATTTAATATAAGAGCCTGATTTTTTGCCTTTTTAAAACACATACACACGCACGCACACACTAAGCATTGTGGTTACATCAACTGTTTTGAATGTGTATTTTAAAATAGTTAAGTGGGACAGGAAGTCCCCAAGGAGATACCCATATTCTAAAAGAGCTAAAGATGCTTGAACTCAGGAACTTATCTAATTCCTGTAATTTATAGTGTTGTTTACTGCAAAACTCTTCCTCTATTATTGCAAAACTGAGTTAATAATTGGGTCGGCAGATAGTGGGAGCGTTTCAGTGTTAATTATATCTTATTTACTGATTTCACTGGAGGCATTTTAATATTGTTTCAATCGTTCTAGAAGTCTTTTAAATAAGATACTCTTTCAGGATGCCTTACAAGGACAAGAAGCATCACCTGTATATAGCAGTTTTTAGCTGACACTCCTCTGAAAGATTCATACTTATCTTTTGATTCTGATCAAAACTGCTCTCCAACCGCTGTGATAGCTGCTTCAGCACTTCTTCAAACTTCAAAAGCAACAAAACTGTCTTATAATTCCATCACTGTTTTCATGAAGTTTCCCCAGATTCAAATGCATCCTTTCTGCACCTCCCTGCCTATCTTGTCAGTCTCAGCTCTGACCAGTTAAACCAGATTGTACATCTGACCTACAGCTTTGCATTACAAGTGCCAGCTCAGCTAGCCTGGTTACTCCTACCCAGAGACCTGAAGGAGTACTGGAAGAAGAATATTTTGATACAACTCTGCTAAAATCAATTAAAATTTAGAGCAGAGTAATGTCTATTCCAGAGTGAACCTAGGGAAGAGAGAATTTTCCTGTACTGAGAACTGGTAAGGCTGAACCTCAAGTATACTGCGTTGAGATTTGGACCCTTCACTACCAGAAAGACCTTGAGGTACTGGAGCATATCCAGAGAACAGAAACAAAGCTTTGAAGAGTCTGGAGCACAAGTCTTATGGGGAGCATCTGGGACTGGGATAGTTCAATATGGAGAAGCGGACAATCAGGGGAGACCTCATCACTCCCTACAACTCCCTAAAAGAAGGTTGTGGCGAGGTGAGGTTGGCCTCTTCTCCTAGGTAATAGTGATAGGATGAGAAGTAGTGGCCTCAAATTGCAACAGGAGAGGTTCAGATTGGATATTAGGAAGAACTGCTTCTCTGGAAGAGTTGTGAGGCACTGGAACAGGCTGAGCAGGAAAGTGGTGGAGTCACCATCCCTGAATATGATCAAGAAACATGTGGATATTGCACTGAAGGATATGATTTAGTGAATACGGTGATGATGGGTTGATGGTTGGACTAGATTATTTTTCTGATCTTAATGGTTCAACAATTCTAATTAACCACAAATATCCTGTTTGGAAACTGCAAGACATAGCTTTAGAAGTATGGTGTATAGAGATGGGCATTCTACACTTAGTACTTCAAAGAATTTCAAGTTAAATGTTTCATTAGAGAATAAAACAGAGTCTGTAGTGACATGTGTCCAATCGTAGTCAAATCTCTACATTTCTAGAAGGTAGAAAGGCCTAAATTTTCATAGTTTAGTTTACTGGAAGACAGATTAAAAAAAACTATTTTGTGTCTTCAAATGGAAGATATCCTCTTCAAAAATATTACAATTAAAGGAAAAAAAATGCTTTTCCATGTGAAACACTAAAAAAAAATTGATGGATGTGGCACTCCCTAGGAAGCTAAGAAAAAAATCTGTAGGCACTTCCTTTCAAAGAACAATTTCAAACTATGCATTCCATGCTGATAGAGACATTATGAAAGACAACTAGATTTGAAACATATCCCACTGTTCAGTTAGGTAAATAAGGCTGCCATTTGCCAGGTCCTGTTTTTGTCCCACCAAAACAAACTTCTAAACTGCTACCTTGGACTTCCAGAGGGAAGATTTTGACCTGTTCAGGACGCTTGTTGCAAGGGTCCCTTGGGACTTGCTCCTGAGGGGTAAAGGGGTCCAGGAAGCCTGGATGCTCCTCAAGATGGAAATCTTAAAGGCACAAGAGCAGGCTGTCCCGGAGTCCCGTAAGTTGAGCCGGAGGAGAAAAAGACCAGTGTGGATGAACCGGGAACACTTGTTGAGACTCCGAGAGAAAAAGAGAGTCTATGTCCTCTGGAAGACGGGACAGGCTACTTGGGGTGACTACAGAGAACTGGCCAAGACTTGTAGGCAGAAAGTTAGAAATGCTAAAGTCCAGCTTGAACTTAGACTGGCTACTGCTGTAAAGGAGAACAGGAAACCCTTTTACAAATATATTAACAAGAGAAAAACAAAGGAAAATTTCTCTCCTTTACTTGATGAGGCAGGGAATGTAACCACAGATGATAAGGAAAAGGCTGAGGTTCTCAATGCCTTCTTCACATCTGTCTTTAATAGACAGAGCAGTTGTCCACAGGGTACTTGCCCTGACCTGGAAGTCTGGGACGGGGTGCATAATGCACCCCCTGTGATCCAAGCAGAGACGGTCAGAGATCTACTCCTCCATCTGAAATCTGCCACAAGTCCCTGGGATCAGACGGGATCCACGCAAGGGTGCTGAGGGAGCTGGCAGAGGTGATTGCCAAGCCACTTTCTGCCATCTATCAGCATTCCTGGTTATCTGGAGAGGTCCCACAAGATTGGAGGTTTGTCGATATGACTCCCATCTACAAGAAAGGCCGTAAGGAAGACCTGGGGTACTACAGGCCTATCAGCCTGACCTCAGTATCAGGGAAAGTTATGGAGCAGATGATCTTGAGGGAGATCACACGGCACGTGCATGGCAACCAGGAGATCAGACCCAGCCAGCACGGGTTCACAAAGGGCAGGTCATGCTTGTCCAACCTCGTCTCCTTCTATGACTGGGTGACCTGACAGGTAGATGAGGGAAAGGCTGTTGATGTAGTCTACCGGGACTTCAGCAAGGCCTTTGACACGGTCTCCCACAGTATTCTCCTGAGGAAACTGGCAGCCCGTGGTGTGGACAGGTTCACTCTTCTCTGGGTGGAGAACTGGCTAGAGGGCCGTGCCCAGAGGGTAGTGGTTAATGGAGTTAAGTCCATCTGGTGTCCTGTTACGAGTGGCATCCCCCAAGGGTGAGTTTTGGGGCCCATCTTGTTTAATATCTTTATTGATGACCTAGACGAGGGGATTGAGTGCACCCTCAGTAAGTTTGCAGATGACACCAAGTTGGGAGGATGTGTCGATCCGCCTGAGGGTAGGGAGGTCCTTCAGAGGGATTTGGATAGGCTGAATAGCTGGGCTGAGCTCAATGGGATGAGGTTCAATAAGACCAAGTGCCGAGTCCTGCACTTTGGCCACAACAACCTCATGCAGTGCTATAGGCTTGGGGCAGAATGGCTTGAAGAATGTAGAAAGGAAAAGGACCTGGGGGTGTTGGTTGATGCTCAGCTTAACATGAGCCAGCAGTGTGCCCAGGTGGCCAAGAAGGCCAACAGCATCCTGGCCTGTATTAGAAACAGTGTAGCCAGCAGGAGCAGGGAGGTGATCATCCCCCTGTACTCAGCTCTGGTGTGGCCGCACCTCGAGTACTGTGTTCAGTTTTGGACCCCTCACTACAAGAAGGACATTGAGGCCCTGGAGCATGTTCAGAGAAGGCCAACAAAACTGGTGAGGGGTCTGGAGCACAAGTCTTATGAGGAGCGGCTGAGGGAGCTGGGATTGTTTAGTCTGGAGAAGACGAGGCTCAGAGGAGACCTTATTGCACTCTACCACTTCCTGAAGGGGGGTTGTGGTGAGGAGGGGGTGGGCCTCTTCTCCCTGATAAATAATGACAGGACAAGAGGGAATGGCCACAGGTTGCTCCGGGGAAGATTTAGATTAGACCTGAGGAAGCATTTCTTTTCTGAAAGAGTGGTCAGGCACTGGAATGGCCTGCCTAGGGAGGTGGTTGAGGTACCATCCCTAGCGCTGTTAAAGAAGTGTTTAGATGAGTTGCTAAGAGATTTGATTTAGTAGTTGGGTAGGGATGGTGATAGGAGGATGGTTGGACTAGATGATCTTGTAGGTCCTTTCCAACCTAATGAACCTATGAACCTATGAACTTATAATGTGGGCCTCAAGAGAAGGTGTAGAGGGACTCCTCTTCCTGCTCCCATACTTGGTCAGTGGTTTATGTCTACAGGATCATATGCACACAGTTAATTTAGGATACAATCTTAACAAAGCTAAGAAAGCTTAACAACCTACTAGCCACTTACCGAGGACTAGTATCAGCATGGAGTCTTGACATCAAGGTGCATGGGAATAACTGTGAGAGGTGACCCCTGCTCAAGGTGAGATCCTATGCTGCTGCCAGCTACCACATATCAGATTTCCAGGAGCTCCTGGGTTGTTCACTGAATGAGGCTAAGATCATAACATTACAGAACATGCATGATGTGAAACGATGCACAAGGGGCATGGTGTCCAGCCCCTGGCTGCATCCAGCAACAGCCTCAGTTTTTGGCACACACTCAATTGGCTCTCAGCTGTCAAACCAGGCATCTACCACCAGTTCTTTCAGCATCCTGTTTGAGACAGACGTCTCATTGTTAATCTATCTGAGCAAGTAACAGAGTGCAACCAGTACTGTGCTCATTGCCTGGGCAAGGCCTTGTGCCTAACAGGGCAAAGGAGCAAGTTGTGTTGTGGTAGGGAGCACATTGTTTATAACAACCCTGCTGACAGCAGGGGCTTGGAACTGGGATGCTTTTAAGGCCCCTTCCAAACAAAGCCATTCTGTGATTCGATGATTCTGCAACCTTTATACTACGTGGTACTCTGTACATCATACCTCAAGTTGTAAGCATACAACTCATAGGATAGTCTTACAGGAGATAATTCAGACTTTCACCAACAGATATCTACCCCCTCACAGTAAAATGGGCTAGTAAATCAGAATTGGTAAGGAACTTAACCCATATACATGCCCCCTAATTTTAAGGCCTACAGTTGTGTTCATAAGGGAAAAAAAGAGGTCAGGTTGTAGACAGACAGGAAGTTAAGCTTGTAGATTTCCACAAACTGTCTCTGTTTCCAGGATAACACTTTCTGAAGATAGAAAGATCCATTCCCAATGCCTTCAAAATCAGGAAGCATTTTACATTGTAAGCATAAACTACAAAACCAGCCAAGAAGTTTAAGCTCATCCCACACAAACTTTTAAGGTCATCAGAATCTAAAAAACCCTCAGATAAACTCAAATAGGCCATCTTACTTTGGTCAAGGCCTGGTAGACCTGTGGCAGGGGACTAGACTCGATGATCTCTAGAAGCCCCTTCCAGCCCCTACAGTTCTGTGATTCTGTGAAAACTTTACTTCTTAATACCTCTATACCTAAAAACACATGTTTGTTTAAGGAAGTTGTTTGTTTATTTTGCAAATGGCAACAGAATTTTTCAGGGATGCAAGAACAAATCAGCAGCTGTCCCTAAGAAAGCACTGTTTTAGGAAAAGTCATGCATGCAACACAGCTGAAAAATTGCATCAGTCACACAATCAAAAATGTAGCAATGTAATAGGAGAATGTCAGACAAATTTCAGAACCCTACAGAAAGGAGAGGGGCTATTCAGTGACTTTCAGAAATTTTCTTGAAATGTAATTGCAATTTACCAACTATATGGAAAGACTTGAGATGAAATTTTTTGACCACATTTCTAATACAGGAAAAATTAATAAAGCTAATATTGAAATTATTATTTTGATAAATAATGTGGCCAAGGATTTGACTACGTCAAGCAAGGAAACACAATTTCATTAGACCCCAGGGATTCATCATGCTGAAAACTTCAGTCAGTCAGAACACTGCACACCACTGCTGTGATGATTTTAAACACCTTTTTAGTCCCCACGATACACCATGATGATTTCACTAACAGTGACTTCCATGTCAGTAAGATACAGAAATGAGACTGCAGCACAACACCTGAGAAAACAGCTTCAGCTTTTTTTGTGGCATGACACTGATCACAGGATACAGACTGCTCTGGGAAACATCATGTGGAACAGTCTGACCTTCCCCTTACATCCTTCACAAACTACAGAAATGCACTGCAGCATCAAGTGCCCCCTTGACTTGTGTCAGACACGTTTTGAGTATTTTCTTCCAGCATTGAGTGTGTTGTCAAATCACACCCCCTGAAACAACAGCTCTACTTTGCTAAGCCATTCCAGACAAGCAGAAACCGATCCAAAGGAAGTGCAAGGTATGACACACTGTAACACGTTGCCTGGCACCAGCATGGCATTATATTGGATGCTCAGATTGAACTGGAAGAGTTGTCACTCAAGCTGCAAAACAATCTGTAATGTTAGCTAATGCCAGGTGAGTGGCTGAAAGCTGCATGAGGAGCAAGGCAGAAGCACTGGGGTCAAGTTCTCTGCCCCATAATTTTCCCTTTCCCACTCTTTCCTCCAAGCTCAGTGCACTAGTTTATTGAAGGATGCAGGAGGAATGGTATTAGTTGCAAAGGCATGGAAAGAGATGCTACAGAATTGGGGTAATACCCTCCAACAGCTTGTGCTGTCGTATCACAAATTATTCAGTTGCATTCATATGACTAAACAATTTTGCTCTTTTAGATGCTATCAAACACACATGCTTTTATAAAAGACTATGCAGACAGATTACATTTTTAAACATATTATATGAACATATTATATCAATGTATTATATCACCTGGGATGCATAAATCTCCATATATGCTTGCAACTCATCTCCACTCAGTCTCAGGAAGCAGTTAGCCAAAGATTCAGTAAATTAAAACAAGCAGGTTGAGTTAAATCATTTCTTAACAAAGACATTGAATTCTGGATTTATTCTGGCAGTTCATGAGGTGGCAGGCTCCCCTCTTCATCAATGCAAAAACAAATACTTCCGTATAATACTTAACAGCCTACTGAAAGATTGCATTTGATGGGAAGTTGAAATTTTGTGTTCCTCAGCATCAGTTCTAGCACTTAGGTAAATTCCTACATCAGGTTATGACTGAGTTTACATATTCTTCCTGAAATATTAAAGAACAAGTTATTCTTTATGTTCTCCAAAGCAGCTGTTTGTTTACTGTGTTGTTTCAGTTTTTGCTGAAAATACCTGTGGTTCAGACCAGATATATATTCATTTCAGTTACTTTATCTCTGTGCATGAAGCAAAGGAGAAAGGAAATTCCAAAGATAATCCTTAGCAAAAAGACCATGTAGATCTTGAGAAGCAAGAGAGTTCTTGAGCATTTTCCAAGGCCTTTCTTCTTGGCTTCCCACTTTCTGTGTCCCTTACTAGTCAACATAGTATATGCTGGTGAGAGAAGCTTCCTAAACAGATGTTACTTCTGAGCACTTTTTCCACTTTTTTCTTCACATCTTTGTATATCTGCAGAGCAACATAAGCTTTTTTTTTTTTTTTTAAAGCTAAATTTAACTTAACATTTTCTTCACATGGGCAACACTGCCACACTGGAGTGTTAACTGCTCCTAAGTGCTTCTGTAGCACATTTCCTGCCCGACTTCTGGAGGACGTAAGGTGGCATGCAGCAGTTGAACATCAAATTAGATGTTAGATCTATCATCATCTACCATCTTTCATCATGTTAGATCTATCATCTGCCTTGGGTAACCATGAACAAGTCATGACACAACAGGGCTAAGTTATTATTCCATAATTTTCAAGTTAAAAAACAAAACAAAAACAAAAACGTACTTATTCTGAATGGAGTCTAATAGTGAAAGCAGAATATACAAACTCAGTAAGAAATCTTGTATTTTCTCAAAAAAAGAAGTTTGTGGAAACAAAAAATTTCATTACATACTATGCATCACTGAAATAAATATGATGCTTCTTTCCTGACATTCAAGGTATAAAGGCTATCACAACCCTTAGGAATTGGAAGGATGGCTGGAGCATTGTGGGAAAAAAAATAGGCATAGCAATTATTTTTCCAGTTATTTTCTGCTGCAAAAGTGAGTTTCTAGATAAAGTATTTGTGATCTGAGTTGTCATATCACAAACACAGACCAAAACCATTTATTTGATTTATTTTTTAAAAAATCATACATATACATGCAGTCGAGAGTTCCTTAGAGAAGAACACTAAATGTGCTAATATCAATAAATGACCCAACCACGCTTTTCACTGTCTAGCAGTTAGAGGGATTAAATATGCCAGTACTGAATCTTTGGAAGTCCTTTAAGAGTTGAACTTTTTATATTCTGCAATGACCTCAGTTAGTATGTCACATACTGGGTTATCCATGCGCACTGATTTTGAAAATGGAACTTTGATTATTTGAATGTAAGATGCCTCAAGCAAAAACCTGGGTATAATAACCAATCCAACCAACGTTAACTACCTAACTAACTAGACAGATAGATAGATAAACAGGACACCAATTTTGGACAAAATATTTTCAAGTTCTGCAGTGGCAAAAAAAAGCAAAATCAAAACAAAATAGGAAAACTGACCATAGAGCCGCCAAATGCACCTGAAATTAATTAAGAGATCTCATTGACTCTGCTCAATAACCATTTATTTTTATTGTAGTTTAGCCAGGACAATAAGTTTAGATATCTCAGGTGACTATCAAGACACAGAGAATAATCTTACATTCCGTGTAGTATTGAACCCTGCGTAGTGTTTCAAAACTTGCCTCATGCAGTGTTAACAAACTGCAGCTGATAGCTAGAGTTATAATGACAACTGCATTAGAAAAGACTGAAAGCTTTACCTCCTTTATCTAGTTAATTTCTTTGCCAGCCATGTAAAATTTTAAATCAGGAATCTTTCTGAATTCCTTCAAATGCTTCTTGATACTGATAGCAAGGAGCGAAGGAATGTACACAAATTTTTGTTTAGTCAGTGCCATTCAGATGCAGTTCTTGAAAGTTTAAGCCACCATTTTTACTACAAAGAAGCTCATCTACTGTATGCAAACCAAACAATCCTCAGGAATGTTAGACTGGAAAGCTAATTAGATCTACAGGCTGTTCTCAGAGCTGGTGGCTAATTTTCAAGTGCAAGTCATGACTTGAATCCCTGCTATCTGTGAATTACACACTCTATATATGATCCTAAACAAAAGATGCTAGGATGATACTAAGTATGACTACTTCAGGCTACAGCTTCCTGCAAAAGCCAAAGGAAGGCTGATAAGATTTTCAGCTTCTTACCTTGAAATTTCAATTTCTTTTAAAATTGTGCCATCAGAACTCTGGTCTGCAAATTCAGTCTCCAGGATTATGAGGAAAAAACAGACTGGTAGGCGACATGTTGACAGCAGGTCCATGTAATCAATTTCATCATATGAAGGGGAAACTGAGTTCATCTACAGAGTCTATCTTTAGTATGTCAGTTCACCTTGATAAATATAATCTGCTTTTATTTTTCTCCCAAGGTAAAGTATAACATAATTTAAATAATTGAAATGTTTTAAATAGTTGAAACTCATTTTATAGATGTCAATAATTATGGAAAATGTGGCATTAACAGGCTTATTATAATAAAGAACTACATGTGCTCTGGCCTTAATCTGATACTGAACACACTTTGCAACAGTGAGAAGAGTTTTAAGTAGTCTACAGAGTTTCAAGAAATGAAACCTTAGTTTCCTTTGGCCCTAAGTCTCTTTCTCCATCTGAACCTTTACCCTTCATCCTTTTGTAGGGCACCCAAAACAAAACAGCTTGGAGTCAACCACGTGCTGACAGATTGCTTGGCTGATGCAAAACCAAATGGCTAACAGCAGAGCTTTGTCAGTCTTTAACTTGCTGTGAAGCACTTGAAGTTAAACTCCAGAAAGCTGTGGTCAAATTATGTACAGTTCACTGGTTTATTCACACAGCTCTTCCAAGATAATTATATCAGTAACTGTAATAAAGAGACCACAAGTGCATTTTATTTACAGTTTATAGGGAAGTTATTGGATAACTTGGAATTCACAGTATAAAACAGAGCATTCTTCGTTCTTCCCTAATTACTGGATACATAGAATGTAATAAACAGCTGTTATTTTTGAGCCTTGACAGTGACTCAGTGGATACTACTGGGTGGTGTATCCTGGATATCGATTATCTTAATAACTGTTGAAACCATTCACTTGACTATGTGTTTTTGTTATAGATGTATCTGACAACTCTAATAAGGAAAGTGTCCTCTTGAAATATAAGGTAAAGGTAACTGAGTACATACTAAGAAGAGAAGATACAGATTGTGAACATGGAATCTTGAAAAACCAAATGTAAAGGTTCTTGTACACAAAAGACTGTCCAGAACAAAACAGGATCTATTATTTTTAATTTGTCACTATACATAACCAGCTAATTTTTCTTTCATGGTGAGGGTAGACAATAGGTAAGGAAAGAAGTGAGGAATAATTTTTGATAGAACTACATCTGCAAAAATTCAAAATAATTTATACTGACATTGTGGATTATGAATGAAAATAGATATGAATCTTTACAATCAATTAATGCCTTGGAGGTGATTAACAAAAGGAAGATATTAAGAAAATGTAATTAGGTAGTGGTTGCCTATCCTACTGTGATGTCCATTTATAATGTGATGAAAATATTACTACAATCATCTGTAAGATACCATTCCATGGCATTTGCATTCCTGTAACAAAAGACTTCATTTTCCTGAAACATGTTATGACCTGGCCTCATTAATTCAGGAAAAAGAAAATACAATTAAAGAAATCTTCAGAGGTTCTAAAGTCATCTGAATTTTGTGTAGTTAATGACATGCAGTATTATTAGCTTAACTTAATCCTGTTACTTTAGTGTGTTATATTTTAAACATTTTAATCCAAGCGTTTTACTGTATTTCCACAGTGAAAAGTTCAGATGGAGAGCCAGAAGAAC